>NC_056729.1:156156697-156244197 GCF_019279795.1 Protopterus annectens | reverse complement strand
TACCTTCGCCTAGGAGGGTATAGTTTGCTTTGGTGAGATTGTTTAGTCTGACTTTACCCTTTGTGAGTTCTGGTGTTTGCGCCAGTTTGAAGGTGACTGATTTTTGGTCATATTTGACTAATGATGGTCCAACATTTGCTATGGGTGCATCTGCGTGTCATGTTAGGCAAGAACAGTTCTAGTATGTTTGTTACTCTTGTTGGGTTTGAACAATTTGTTCCAGGGCATTTCAGTTAACAAAGTCAAGGAACTTTTTCACTAGCGAGTTAGGGCTAGAGTAGGTTTCCCAGTTTATGGTGGGATAATAGAAATCTCTCATGACCAGAGTGCTTGGCAATATTTGGACTGAGTCCACTTTGGTAAAGTTGGCCTCATGCACATCATGATCCATTGAGGTTGATCTATAACTAGCCATGACATGAATGGGGGTCTTACCCACAGTAATCTGAACTGGAAGTAACTCCGTGGAGATGTCCAACCAGTTGGGAGGTGAATTTATTTCTAATAAAGATAGAAACACCACCTCCTTTGGGTCTCACATGTTCATTTTGCAGTATGAATGTGTGGAAGGTATTGCTGCCTTGCACGGTCGCAGTACTCTCTGAGGCATTGAACCAGGTTTCTGTGACTACACAGACATCTACATCCTCCAGTGACAGAAGTGCTTCAGGACTTCTGACAAAATATTACCGATTCATTGTTATAGCAGAGAAATGCTTGCTGCAGTCACAGGAGCAGAATATTCTCAGAGAAGTGAAGTGTGTGTGTGTGTGTGTGTGTGTGTGTGTGTGTGTGTGTGTGTGTGTGTGTGTGTGTGTGTGTGTGTATGTGTGTGTCTGTGTGTGTGTGTGTGTGAGTGTGTGTGTGCGTGTGCACGTGTGTGTATTTGTGTGTGTGTGTGTGTGTGTGTGTGTGTGTGTGTGTGTGTGTGTGTGTGTGTGTGTGTGTGTGTTGGTGCATTTTTAGTCTGCGTATATGAGTACCTAGTGTACTGGAACTGCTAGAGAAAGGTTTTTCAGAAGATAATGTGGAGGGTTGCTGCTATGGGAACAGGCAGGGGCAAGGATAGGGTTGACCCCCTTCCTCGAATCTACCAGATCTAAGTCTCATGAAATATCTATGGGTCCTCAACAGATTATCTGTATTATGATGGTGAACATATGGACAGTGTTATATTCTGAAATGGAAAGGGCAGCTTGAATTTGTTTTCCCATTGTTAGAACCATTGAAGTGGGTGTGTTATATAACCAAGATGAATTCCCAGACTAATAAGTAGTAGTATAAAGACTCCAAGGCCCACTAAATGGCCATGTACTCTCTTACTCTCTCTCTCTATATATATATATATATATATATACATATATATATATATATATATATATATATATATATATATATATATATATCAGTATTGTACAATTATCTGGTTTCTGTTTTTGACAACTTTCAATTTAAACAGTAGATGGGATGTTCCTTGTCCCTTACCCTCTGGGATAAATCTCTCCAAGTCCAACTTCCAAAGCATTTGTATATCCAGTCAGTGGCTTACTAAAATAAGATGGCCTTAAAAGGCTCTGAATGCAGGCTTTTCTTTCACTGTTGGAAGGTTTTATAAGCCTTTGGAGTCCATTTGATCTCATTGAGCAACTTCCCTTCAGTAAGATATGTAAGAGGACATGCAGTACAGGTAAACTGATGAATGCATTTCCTGTTATAACCTGCAGGACCTTAAAAAGGCTTTTAATTCATCAGAGGAACTGGCCACCTTCTAATAGCCTCCACTTTTCTTTCCAAGGTTTGATATTCTGCTCCCAATCAAATACCCAGGATACCATACCATTGACATTGCTAATTTATATTTTATGGCATTAACTGTGAGTCTATCTCATTTCAGGGAATGAAGCTAAGCCAGAACTTTGAGAAAATGTGAATCCCAATCCTTTGAGTGGATAATTATGTCATCCAAACAGCCAGTAGCATAGGAAAGAGGATGTGTAAGGACATGGTCCTTCAGCTGTTGAAAGGTGGTTGGGGCTCCAGTGAGGTCAAAAAGGAGGACTGTGTACTGATATGAGTGATTATCTGTAGAAAAGAAGGTCTTCTTATTAGCTTAATTTGTTTATGGGAATTTGTAAATATCCCTTTATTAGATGCAATATGGTCAAAAACCTAATCTTCCCTAACACTGCTATTAACAGACAAATTAGAAAAGCTGATGATTTTGTCTGATTTTGGGGCAAGGCAGATTGGGCTGCTGCGTTCACTATTCAACTTTTAAATTACCTCAGTTCCAGCATTTTCTGAATTTCCTCCTTGACTTCTTCAAACTGACTTTTTTCCGGGGAATGTTTTTATATTGTGTTTAATGAGCATAGTTCTCCCTGTAAGTTCCCAGAAAATCCATCTAATTTCTTAGGACGAATTCCTGTATTTCCTAAATTTGGAATTTAGAAAGATTATCATCTACTATTACCTCAGAACATTTATGTGGTATATCTGTTCAGTGTGCTTCTTCCTCACTTGCCTAACTTCATAGTTCACTTCATTCTCTCTCTCAATTACTCTGTATGACCCCCTGATATTTTGCCAGAAACTTATTTTTCTGCCATAGGGACTAAAACTAGAACTTGGTCCCCTACCTGGAATTCCCACATCATCCTATATAATATCTGCCTACTGGAATTCCCACCTCCTTTTATATACCATCAATTGACTGGAATTCCCACTTCATATTATATACTCTGTTATTCTGACCTCATATTATATATTATCTGTTGACTGGTCTGTGATGTCTCTTTATTATCACAAGTAATCAACATTATCACCTTTAGTCTATCTTGTAGGTTGATACAATGCTCTAAAATACCCTTAAAAGGTGCTTCCTCTTCCTACCACATCTCTGGCTATATCCGGTTTTCCTGACAGGGTATTCACCATGTAAGAATTTGAAGGGACTAAACCCTGTAGAGATATTGGTACTAGTGGAGTTTCATAAATTCAGGAATGTTTTTTTTTTCACTAACAGCTGATATACAACTATTCCCAGCTGTTCTGCTACCCTATACTATGATTATTCTACATTTAAAAATAAGGGAAAATGTAAAGGACTCAGTGGTGGAGTCTCCTCTAACTTCCCTGGTTATATTCTCTCTAGTTCACCTAAGAGTTTGATGCTCCCATAGTATCTTCATGAAGCTCAACCAGCCCACTTGAAAACTGGTTAGATTAGGATCCTCTCTTCTTTGGGTCCCTCATGAAGTCATTTTTCCCTCCTCCCCTGTCATTACAGTACTGGGATCTCAGTAGCCCACTACTTTCCCAGAAGGAGTAGTTCATGTCAATGGTCTGTGGGAGATTTCCCTGTACCTTCTATATCCATAACCCCCTTTCCTTTTTGGGGTTCTTCTTCCCTTCCTTCTTTCCTTTGTGCTTTTTTTATTAGTTCTATTTTGGGTGTTCCCAGGGAGAGGAGCTATACTCCATTTTGGAGCCTACAACTCCTCTTCACAGGTGTTCTGTTGTACAGGTTGCTCACTGGGGATTATAATACACTGGAGCTCCTCCTTTTCCTGTACATGTATCCATATCTTGGCATCTCTCGTATCTTTGAATGTTATTCTGGGTCTCTTATGATCACTTTTCTTTTGTACAACTAAAGGTTTGGTTAAGTTATCCTCTCCTAAATTTGAGGACTTAAGGATTCTTGGTAACTGATGTGGGTACATCCTCTTTAAGTTGTGAAGCCTATTGCTCAGCAGTATTTTCACTTTCCTACTGTCTCCATAAATCCTTAAAAATGTGAAAATTTGCTGTATTATCGAGTCATGGTATGGTATGGCACGGAATGGTATGGTATGAGACAATAGCTAAAGGAGCATTGTTTTCCAAAAACATTGCCTGAATTTCAATCTAAGAAGTAGGGTAATACATTTTCTGTTCATTTACACATATATTCTGTAAGAATTTTTGTGACTGGGTGTTCTTTTTACAAATTTATTGCTCCTTTATGAGAGTGATCATGCTGCCCGAATTTAATAATCCCTGCAACTCATATTTATTTTCCTAGTTTAGTAGTGGTACAATGGTGGAATCCTCTTTCAACTAATCTACCTAAAATGTTATCACATTCTATACCTTTCACATGAACTATTTATTCCCTGTCTGCTTTCTAGAATAACATGAGATTTAATATCACCATTACAGTATTTGGCAATTTAGTCCTTTTCCCCCACATTTAAAACTTAAGATCTGAAAAAAAATCTCTTTTGCTTTGTTACCTCTTTTCTGTTACTTTAAATCATTTTTATAACACATTTTTATTCAACTATCATTTCAAAGCTTTAAGCATCCACCAGACTGATACATCCATTTCTCAAAAGTTGCTGGCCAATGTTATTTGAATCTATGACATTTTTTGTCATAGTATCCTTTAGTATTATGACCCTGAAGAACCAGCCATACTTTTCAATATGTTTTATTTCAGATAATTATGCCCTGCTACCTTATTCTTAACATAAGTCAGGTAATGGAATCAAAGAGTATGAGTTTCAGACTCCCACTCTGGCAAGTTAACACTTTTTAACTTATCAAAGTTACTGCAGTCTAAGTTTGGCATGTCCATAAAAACAGAGATGGGATTCCCTGTAAACTGCAAGTATCCACGCTTTACTGGTCCACTCCCATCCATCCTAATTGGCTAGACATTCAAAGTTATCTCAATATGCTTCTAGACCTTTCTGCTTTGTTAAGAACTTCAGTGGAGACACAGCTCATTGTTGAGTCATGAACGTTGCTACTGCTATCATACCTTTGGCAGCAGTACTTATATTCTGTAGTAACTGTTCTACAGTAGTCATTGTGGTGACTACTGCTATCATACCTTTGGCAGCAGTACTTATATTCTGTAGTAACTGTTCTACAGTAGTCATTGTGGTGACTACGGCTATCATACCTTTGGCAGCAGTACTTATATTCTGTAGTAACTGTTCTACAATAGTCATTGTGGTGACTACTGCTATCATACCTTTGGCAGCAGTACTTATATTCTGTAGTAACTGTTCTACAGTAGTCATTGTGGTGACTACTGCTATCATACCTTTGGCAGCAGTACTTATATTCTGTAGTAACGGTTCTACAGTAGTCATTGTGGTGACTACTGGTTTCTCTCCTCAGGACCTTCAGACAAAGCTCTTGGTACACCTCTTTGTATTTCGTAATGGCACCATAGTACCAAATAAGATGATGAAGTTACTAGTCATTATGGGGAATTGATACAACTATCCTCAACAATGTAAATGAAATCAGAACTTCAGTAAATTTGCAGTTTTGAAATTTCAGTTGCACACATACTTCACCAGTGTAAAATTTAGTTGTTAGCTACTTACATGTTTTGACAAAATAAATGCTTTATTGTTGAAAATGTAGAACATCAGGTTGGCTTCACCAGTAAAAGGAAAGATAAAAATAACAGGATGAGTTTCAGTTAGCAGCCACTTTCTCTGGCACTGGCAAATATTGCATAAAACTCTAGTGCTGAGAGTTTTTACAAAGAAATGTTGGTGCTGGCAGTGATATCACAAAACATTGGAGCTAGCAATGAAAAAATGTCTCTCAGAAACCGTCTTTGCATCTAGCATTGATAGGGAGAGTTTCTATTTCAGTCACTCTGTGTGGAATCCATCTTATAGGAGGGTGAAAACTCCATATTTATGGATTCTGTAATGATCACCTATTTTTTAGAAGGAGAATTACAGCAAACTTCCTCTAGAGGCAAACATGTTCCTATACTGATGAACAATTTAACAATGCTTTACATATAAGTGCCAGTAATTGTTACTGATTCAAATCTTCTGCTAAGAAATATGTGTTCCATACTCATCTTATGAGATGCAGACTATGCTTACTTAATATCCATGAGGATAAAGTTATCAGGCTTATATTTGGTATTGTGCAATCTGGAAAAATATCTGTTTAGTTGGGTGGGTCTGTAATCTGGGTAGTTTTCAGCAAGTCATATGGAGGACAAAATGATACAAGCAACACCATGATACTTCTTTGCCATCTCCATACAGGAAGATTGAGTGAGAAAGATTTGAAGACTAGACAAAAAAAGCTTTTTCTATTTCCAAAATGGAAAGTGCAATTTACAGCCAAGCAAAGAAAAAAAAAACAGAAGGGAAGTTTAAAACTTCTGTATTCACCAATAACAGAAATTAGATTTCTCTGAAAAATGTGAAGAAACAAGTTTGCTAACATAATTCAATAGCAAAGCTGTGTTTGGCTGGAATTACAAATGAATAATTGTATTTAAAATCTAGACCCATATTTAATAAGACAAGGCAATACAACTGAGAAAACTGCAGGATGGCAACACATTTTTAAAACAAGTCACTTCAAGTTTTTAAGGGAATGTCCAGGAAGAGCAATATTGTTACATTTGTCTTGCCTTAAAAAATTATGTTGAGTGGGTGGAGCCAAGATGGCCAACTGAAGACAGTAATCTTTTAGAGCTCTATAGAACTACTTTCAAAAAACAGGAAAAAATTAGTTTTTACAACAAAATTTATCAAAGCCTATTAATAATAGTTTAATCCTTATCCTTTCCAATTTTGGTTAAACTACACAAACATGTTCCTGTCAAGTTCAGTTGGAGACTACTTCATCAAATGAAAATGAATAGCTTTAAGCATTCCCACACTAAAACATCCTTGAGGAAAGATCTGTAATTAGTGGCTTCCACTCTTCCAGAATTATCTTTGAAAATGGATGGCTTTCATGAAAACCTGGAAAACCTTAGGGAAAATTATCTTCAACAAATTTAAAGAACTATGCCAGCAACACCAAACTGAAATACGCAACATTGAAACATCCTTGAATTATATTGATGTAAGACTTAAAGAAGAGGAATCTCAGACTGACTTTCTCCTTAAACAGAATACATGGCTCCTTAAAAAAATAGATGACCTAGAAAACAGAGAAAGAAGATGCAACATTAGAATTTTGGTCTTCCTTTAAAATCTGAATGTGAGGACATTATTCCTTTCTTAAACTCCTGAATATCTGAGATTCTAGACTTATAAGAGGGTTTCTGCAATGGTATAGATGGAGCTCTTACAGCTATAGGGAAACCAGCACCAGTATCATCTTCATCTTCATCAAGATTCATAGTAATAAATGCTCTATCTTACATTGATAAAGAATTAGTACTTAAAACTACCTGGAGGAAAGGACCTTTGAAGTTTAAACAAAATCAAATCAGATTTGATAATGATTACTCTACCAAAGTAATGGGTATGAGGAAGAAATATTGGCCTCTTGTTAAGTTGCTTAAACAAAATAACATCAAATCTCAAATCATTTATTCAGCTAGAATTTTGTCTAATGAAGTAGGAAACTTTAATAATCTAGAGGAAATATCTTCCTTCATCAAAAACAATAACATAGTTTCTATCCCAGAAGACATGGACTGGTCATTTCCTTCCCTGAAAAGATATTCAGAAAATAATTCTTGGACTGACTTAAGAAAGAAGAAACAAAAGACAATCTACTACTGTAAATAATGCCAAACTTCTAAAAATATCAACCTACAAATGACTTTTGTTCAGCGAATTTATTAAAGGTTTACTTTCATCTAATTTCATAGGTTCATAGGTGTGTACTAGGCTAATGACCCTGGAGCCTTTACAAGCCTTGCCCATAGAAGTGCCCTGGCATTGTGCCACCAGAAGTCAGTTCCCAGTGCCTCTATCAAGTAGAGCCACTGGAGTGATACCCGGGGTGAACTTTCTATTTCCCATCCACTCATCAAGATTTCTCTTGAAGAGGGCCAGTGAGGTGGTTTGATTGACATGTAAGGGAAGTCTATTCCAGAGCATGGGCAGTCTCTGAATTATGAACCTGCCCCTCCGGCATGTTCTGTTGATTGTGGTAATGAGGTTGAGGTCTCTGGAGCATGTGGTACGGAGAGACTGAGATTTCTTTTTATGTAGCAATACACAACCTTATTTTATTAAGTTATAAAATGCCCACATTGTGTTGCTTCTCTCCATTAGGATGAGTGAGAATCAAATATGCTATCCCATGTGCTGTGGAATAGCACTGAGAAACTGGAGGAATATCCTTGAGGCAAATGTCTGAGATATAGTCTTCACTTCCCCAGTTTGTCACTGAAAGGTTCTTGTATCTGATATTCTCAAATCCCCACATATTTTGGTTTCCACAAGAATATGTGCTCCATGCCACCAATGGGCTTGCATATGAGGGAAACACATCTTGATCAGCTTCTATATGTTATCTCTAGCCACTATCTATCACTATCCTAATGGAGAGAAGCAACACAATGTGGCCATTTTATAACAATTCCCTGAGATACTGTGAATCAGTGACACATACCCACATTGCAAAAAAGACCTACGTGGGAAACATGATTGATGATATATTTTTGAATCTGAACACTTTTAAGTATTTGCAGATATGACAGCCTCATTTGCAATTTGACAAGTCTTATTTTTAAAATATCTGCCACAATGCTGGTGATATGGAGTTTGGTGAAGAATTAAATAATTTATAGTAATAGTCACTATTTCTTATGGTTTTGGATGCAACAATCTGTATTTTCAGCAATCTTTATACCACTACTTCCTGATTCACTGTGATGAATCAGGTTTGTAAATTTTTGTACACATGTGCTGTTTAACTTACAATCTAGTCTCTGGGGGAGGAGTAATAGCCATGGATTTTCAGTTTTATCTTAGAGTAAAGATGTGACCTTTACCAAAGGTTAGACTCAGTAATGTACTGCAGACTACATGCATTTTATGTCACCATGTGTATAATAGCAGTATCTCTTCAATGGTACAGACAGAATCTAAATGTTTTACAATTTCATTTTCAAGGTTGTAATCAGTGGTTCTTTTTACACCTGTTAAGATTGTCTGAGGCTTTTAGACTTATGTGTGGCTGTAGTTCCTCATATTAATAACTATGTTATCAGCCTCACGCTGCAATATCTGAACACTGAGCTGTCATGAATGGGTGAGGCAGGACAAAGTGAAGAAAAGGAGGAGGAGAAAAAAGAAAAGAAGAAAAAAGTTGTAAATGTTACTAGAAAACTATGTAGATCTGACGTTCTCTACCTTTTGATTTTTTGAGTTTATCTTAAGAACTACACACCAGTATTTTAGTTTGCTATGCCTTTCTGTCTCACAGTTGTATTCAACATTGGCATATTTGTAGTGGTATTAATGAACAAAGCAGTCAAGATAGTCACCTGTCATATAACTGAAGATATTGATAGTTGCAATGTTATATCCGTGTGGAGTTATTGAAAATATTTCTCTTATACAAGTTAAGTCTTTTAGGGATGCTAATCATATCTAACAAATCTGTATGCAACTACAGTAGTAACCAAAATATTTAGTCACTAATATTAGCTATTTGCTTTTGAAATATATTTAATGGATGTTTTAATGTTCTATCTTATTTGACTAAAGGGTTAGGTTTTCTTTCATCATTTGGTCATAATTGCTATTTATACTTGACTGTTTCTTATTTGTATTGACTGAGTACTTCATTCAAAATTATCTTACTTATTTAAACATAGTCTTCATTATGCATGTCTTATCGGTAGAGCTCAACGTGGCATAGCTTGGTTAGTTATGAATGGTAGTTTGATAGATCATTGTCTATTAGACTAGGAATTACGATAACTCCATGTCTGATTTTGAAATTTTATATTCATATTGTTAAAATGCTTAATATTTTATTACTTGCCATTTTTCTTTCTTCTAGGTCTGAAATAGTAATTTTAAACTCTTAATTATAAAAAGCTCTTCTTTGTTTATATTAACTAATTCTTTAAGTATTTATACATTACTATGTGTACAGGAGACTTACTGGAATTCAGTAATAAATACAATCTTAAAAATCCCTTTATATGCACTTATGCCATCAACTTTACTATCTTTAAACACTAGTGGTTTAAATAATCCACGAAAAAGGTCAAACTTGATAAGATATCTGAATACTAATAAAGCACAAATGGTCTTCCTTCAAGAAACTAATTTTAAAACAACTGAAAGAGATATTTTTAATCCTAGCAATTACTTAACTCTTGCTCATTCATCTTATAAAATGAAGACTAGTGGGGTAATGATTCTGTGGAAGAAAAATATTACTAACCCCCAAATAATCTAGAAATATGAAGACCAAGATTGACTCCTCTCTCTGTTGTTTTCCTAAAATTCAATAGTAGGATTGGACATTGGTCAATCTCTATTGATTTCCTGCCATAGGGGTAAAGATTGCCAAAAAACATCTTTATCACAAACACCTATAAGGGTAATTTAATATTAGGCAGAGATTGTATTCTAGATAATTCTGATACTACTAATAAGAGAATACTAAGACTCACTTCAACAGAAAAATTCTTAAAAAAATGGATTGAGTCTCTTAGCCTACTTGATACATTTGATGTAAAAGACACCAGTTCTTGAAAGTTTTCTCATCAAGATCATAGATTTATTACCCAAACAAAAATAGATAGAATCTTAGTTTCACGTGATTTATATTCAAAAATGTCATATTTTACCATATTTCCTTGCCCTGTACCTGACCATGATGCCCTCTCCTCAAGTTTCAATCTAACATTAAAAGGCTAACTTTCTCAACTAGAATTCTAGCTTATATAACAAAAATTAAAGATTTCAAACCTGGCTTATCTCGGAGTTACAATTTTTTCTTAAAACAGACTTTACATCAGCTGTTAACATAGTTATGATTTGGGATGCATTAAAAGCTTATATCTATGGTAAAATTCTTACATGGTTCAAAAATAAACTTAAAAAGTGGGAATCAGAACAACTAAATATCCAATCCCAGCTTCTATTAGCTAAACCTAGTGTTTTCAAAAATGTTATTGTTGATAAAAAGAAAATAGAAAAACTCAAAAGAAATAGGAAAACTAAATAAGAAATATCTTAATAGTTTATCCCACAAGACAAATATGGCATTGGAAAGATTAAAAATGAATTCCTATTCTTTATCACCTAAACATATGCATAACTTATCAATGAGGGTTTAAATGCAAACTAAGTCTAATAATATTGCTAAAATAGGGTTCCTATCAGATAGTTGAACTTCTGCAAGTTTGAACCTCATATGGTCGAGACCATAAGTTCAAATTTGCAGAAGTTCAAGTGTTTCAACAGAAATCTCCGTAAGAGGAGGTTTCCGTTTTGTTCAATGTGGTGCGATCTCTGAGTTGGTATATTTAAGTAGCGGGGGGTGTGGTGTTTTTTATTCATAGTCGAAGTTTTTTAACTTTGAACAGGATGGTTCTAACATTCCATTTTCGAAGTTATTAAACTTTGACTATGTAATATAGACCCGTTAAAAAATTGCAAGAAGGTACAAAAAGGAAAGCATTTGACATTGAAGATATTCTTGATGCTTTTTACTATCATTATACAGATCACAATAAATGTATTAATCTAGAAGCCAATCTTTTAGAATTAGGTTTAGCTTTTCCCAATATTAAGAAAATTCCAGAGAAATTAAAAACAAATCTTTAATCACTAATTTCATATAAAGAAGTCATAGACAAAATTAAGACGTTTAAACCTAATAAAGCACCAGGAATGAATGGTATAATAATAGAAATATATAAACTTTTTCCTTCATCTATCACTTATTTTTTTCATAAAACTTTAATTAAAATTCAGTCACAAGGTAACATTCCTCCATCTTGGAGATATTGGTTAATTACCCCATTCTAAAAGTCAAGTAAGATCACCAAATCTCTAGTTCTCAGTGACCCATATCTCTTCTAAATAATGATTATAAGTTATTCATGTCCAGTTTTGCTGACAGAATAAAAGCTCCTTTGACCCATATAATCAATCTTGATCAATCAGAATTTATATACAATAGACATACAAATGATAATATTGGAAGAATATAAACTCTTATTGAATTCTTGAATAGAGGAAATGAAGAAGCCCTGATAATTGGTTTGGATATTAAAAAGGCCTTTTATTCTTTAAACTGGGATAATTTATTTAAAGTCCAAAACATTTTTGATTTTCCCTTTTCCTTTATTTCTCTTTTAAAATTATCTATAAACATAATTTAGCTTAAACTAGGACTTTTTTTTTACTTCACAATCTATCCCTTTAACTAAATGCACCAAACATGGTAGTCCTTTGCTTCCTATTCTATTTGTACTTGCTATTGAAATCTGTGGTACATTAATAAAAAACTATCCAAAGATAATATATATACATATATATATATATATATATATATATATATATATATATATATATATATATATATATATAAGCAATGTTTGCTAAAATGATGCTATTTGCAGAAGTAACTCTATCAGAATTCTAATCTTCAATAGAAAACTTTCAATCATTTCATGAACTTTAATTTAATAAACTAAAATCTAAATACATGTTGCTAAATAAAAAGAAAAAAGCACACATTTGTAAAAATCCCATTATTGGGAAACAAGTAAATTCTCTTGATTATTTATGTATTGTTTATGTAGTTCTAGAGAGGAGACAGTAACAGCCAATTATAATAATATTATAAATATAATAAGAATTTATATAAAAATGTGTTTATTTCCTTTGAGGCTAGGCTACAGCTAATAAAAATGATTATTCCCAAAATATTATATATAGCACAAGCTTTTTATGTTCCCCCTGAAAATGATTTCATCAAAGTTGTAAATAAGCATTTATTAATTTTTCTTTGTTTCTTTAACATAATTATAATTGCTTTTCTACATCATATCACACCATAACATCAGGGAGAGATACATTTTACAGACATTGAAGTCTATATCAAAGCCTCAATATTTAAAGTAATTTTGAATTGGGTGGCTCCAAATTATACCTCTAACTGGAAATCTTTACATTTAACCATTTTACTAAATGAAAATAATCTCTTAACCAACCTTTCTTTAAATAATCAATCCAACACATTTCGGTTTCTTCTTTGTTACAGCTCACAGTATAATATCTCCAAACCCACAACATTTAACTCTATGAACTTCATCCTTAACAATTTTAAGAACTATATTAGTGCTAATCAGTATACTCTTCTGTATTACAAAGAATTTTTTGACGAGATACATAATAACATATTTACTTCATGGGAAGCCAAACATTTCATTTGTTAGCAACATTGTATTAAAGAACACAAATTATTGGATACTCATCATCTTTTGAAATACTTTGAATTGTCATCTCAAGATTGGTTACTCTTACAAAGTATATTAGCTTAATCTCAGGATCTTTGCAAAATACTTAGTAATTTCTCCTTTAAAGATAAACCTAAATTAAGAACATACTTATATGAAATCTTATACAACAAATCAAACATAGAAAACATTACTTCAAAATTATATAAAATTTTAATAAATTACAAAACAAAACTACAACATAAATATTGGAATCATTTTACTATTGGACATATTCCTTGTTTATCTCAAGAAAATAAATCAAACAGTTTATTATCTGTCAAACTTACATCCTGGTCACAATACTGGAATATATTTACTTGTAACTTTTTACACAGAGCTTTTCTAACTCCTGATAAGGTAGCCAAATTTAGTAAATCTAAGAATATCTCTTGTTGCATGTATTCACAGATCTGTAATGCAGATTGGTTACATATTTTTTATGGTTTCCCTATGCGAAAACAGTTTTGGAACGACATAGATGACTTTTTAAAAGCTCTGTTTTCTGACTCATTCTTACTAACAAAAGCCTTAGTTTTTATTTAATGTTAATGATGACCTTCCTTTAAATAAATATAATTTGTTTTTACTATGGTCACTCCTTGCGATTGCTAGGAAATGCATTACTAGAAAATGGAATTCTACTGCTCCACACTTTTTGAAGACTTCTTATCCTTACTGAAAGAAACACTGTTTAAGGAAACCAAAGTCAAAGAAAACAGTATTTACCTCAAGTTCATAGGTTCATAGGTTCTTTTGTCAACAGTCATTGGAAGAAAGTTATATCTCTCATTGAAACTCTACAAATGAACTCTAACTCTCTTTAATGGAATCTGAAAATTGTTTTATGTTATTTGCTTATTTATTTAGGAATGTATTATTCAGAGCTCTATATTATTCTCTAGGGCAATGTACATACTGTATATAGTTAAATTTGTTTAATTTTCATTATCAGTTTACCGTCGTGGTGCAGCGATAGTGTTTTCGCCTCACAGCAATAGGTTCTCCCATTCAATTCTCAGCTGGAGCACCTTCTGTGTGGAGTCTGCATGTCCTTCCCACAGTCAAGTGGCATTCGAAAGACATGCGTGAATGGGCATGCCTTCGTTGAAGGTTGGGCGTCGGGCTGGCACCTCGGCACCATAAAAATCTACTGACAATCATTAGTGGACCAGAGTTCTGCTGTGGTGACCCCTAACCGGGAAAATCTGAAAGAAGAAGAAAAAAAGAAGTTTTATGTTTTAAGAATGTATTATGTCATAATTTTTTAACAACATATTCCGCAAACGACAGCAAACCAACAAACCAAATGAACAAAAGGCCACCAGCCGGAAAACAAATATATTTATTAAGCGATTCATAGACTAACACTTCTAGTTAAAAAAAATTTTTAACAAACTACACAAAACAAATAAATATGTAAGCACTTTCGTTTAAAAGTTTTAAACTTCCTCAGACAATTATATTAAATGACATCACTTCCTTATATAACCTCCTAATTAAAAAAAAAAGTGCGCCCAAAAACTAAAAAGAGATCGGGCATGCTCAGTTGTCAGCAAATGGGTGTTTGAAATATATGAGCTACAGAAACCATAAGTTACATTAAATGTATATGTAATTATTTATCTCATGAACATAATAATATTTAACTATTAAGAATTAATTAATTTAGCTTTAAATAAATATAATATCTAAAACCATTAAAAGGAATTAATTTAATTATTGTATGAATATTGAGCTGAGACTTTAAATATAAATAATTAAAATGTATTATTTATATTAATCGTCTTAAAATTAAATAATTTGAAATCCTAAATAAAAAAAAATTTTTAGAAATAGATCTATAATTAAAATGATTATATGGGCTCATTATAATAGAATTGATAAATAAATATTAAGTAAAACATTTCAAACACCCATTTGCTGACAACTGAGCATGCCCGATCTCTTTTTAGTTTTTGGGCGTGCTTTTTTTTTTAATTAGAAGGAGGTTATATAAGGAAGTGATGTCATTTAATATAATTGTCTGAGGAAGTTTAAAACTTTTAAACCAAAGCGCTTACATATTTATTTGTTTTGTGTAGTTTGTTAAAAACATTTTTTAACTAGAAGTGTCAGTCTATGAATCGCTTAATAAATATATTTGTTTTCCGGCTGGTGGCCTTTCGTTCATTTGGTTCATAATTTTTTAACAGAAAAATAAAAATTATTTGAGTAAAAAAGCTAATGTTGAATCTGTTTTGTCAGTGTGTTTAACCATCTTAGGACCATGCAAATGAAATTTATATCACTGACCACCAAATAAGATATAGAAGATAAGAAGATAAGTAAGATAAGATAAGAAGCATGTAAAAAATGCAAGCTCAACCAGGCCACTTGTTTTTCATATATTAAATTATTTGAAAAAAAAATAGGATGTCAAATCAGTCTGCTACAAAAGCCTCATAGGCCATCCAGATAGCTGCCTGGTATTCACTTAGAGTCTGTCAAAGAAAGCTGACATGCACAGAGCATTGCACAAAACTGGTGGGTGTATAAATAAAGTTGAGAATATATTATTCTGTCATACTGCAAATCAGGATAGTTGACATATGGGGTCTATTTTAATTAAACAAAAGTGGAATCCATGGAATACGAATCCGTTGACACATAAACAGCGAAACACGGAAACGTTGAATGCACTAAATAGCAAAATCGGAAATGTCGAATTGTCATAGTTGGCCCATCTGTGTTATAGCTCCGTAAGGTAAGTGTGCGATAGTTATGGACCTTATGGTTAGGGTGCGGGTTAAGGTAAATGCACAGATAGGTAATGAATGTAAGATTTAGTGTAGGGTTTTGTTAAGTGTATGTGTGTGGAATATTTACTTTGTGTGGGTATAGTTCTGTAGGGTAAGTGTGCGGTAGTTACGGACCTTAGGGTTAGGGAGGGGTTAAGGGTAGTGCATAGATAGCTGTGTATGTGGGGTTTAGTGTAGGGTTACAAGTGGGGTTTTGGTGCTTTAATTTAAGGTTAGTAGTAGGGTTTTGGTAAGTGTATGTATGTGTTTTTTGTTGTTGTGTTTGCATAGGTAGTATGTTACGGGTGGTGGGGTTGGCTAACTATTGCAGTTTCGATGTTTAAATTTTGTGGTTTTGCATTTTCAACGTTATCGTGGTTCGCTGTTTATGTGTCGACGGATTCATATTCGATGGATTCCGCTTTCGTTTAATTAAAGTAGAGCCACATGCATGTATCTCATATTGGGAGCCATTTAACTGAAACTAGTCAGAAACTGCTTTGCTCTGAGTATTATCCTGCATTACATACTAGCTTAACTCTCTCTCAATCACATCCACCTCTAAGATCTTCCTTAGCTTTATCCTTCCATGCAATAAAATTAAAGCATCACTTTGATTGTGTGCTGGACTGCTAAACTGAACTTTAATATCTGTAGACTGTAGAACAAACTGGCACTTGATCATTATAACCACTCTTCATCTTCTCATCTTCACAAACGTATTGTTCAGTTATCTAAACATGCTGACCCACTGCCTCTGCACCTCATTGAGAACCTTACTCTAGGCTTCCTTGGTTTCAGTTTGATGACAGTATTCATTAATATCTACCCTACCATCTCTCCCACCCATCCTTTGCGGCATCTGCTGTTTATATTTTCACAGATTTATTATGTATTCCAGTGCAGACTGATATTGTCTCTGTACATGGTTTGTTTCAGTTTTGAACATTTTAGTAATTTATGTATGTATTTATCTCTTTGAGCAGATTAGTTATACAAGGACCATGGCCTCTTTTCATGGAAGACTCAAAATAGTGTTCATTGTCTAAGGGAAATTTAACTAGTAATGGGGAACTTCCCCTATTCTTTTTTTTTCCATGTCATTCATTCCTGACCTGAAGCTGGCTGGGTGGAAGGATACTGTGGTGATTTTGAAAAAGAGTGATGCAGACCATCACAAGGATTTGCAGAGTATGGAAACATGACTAGAAACATTAGATGTTCAGCCTCTGGTGCTACAAATGGGTAGCATGAATTCTTTACAGCATTTATGGCTATCGAGTATACATGAACTTGAGGTTATATACTTTGTGGACAAAATGGTAGAAAAAGCTCAGGATAAAATAAAGCCTAAAGAAACAACAGTTTCAAATGAGTAACAGTGAGCTGATGGAAGTATTGACATGGAGATGTTGAGACAGAAAGATGGTGCTCCATGTGAACCTTGACCATCAGGAGAGTTCAGGGAAGCAGGACCTCTTTTGAAAATGGTTGCATTATATGACTTTTTATGGCATATCATGATGCTTCAGACCTAATACAAATACAGATTCACCTATACTGTTAATACTGTGCCAGACATTTGTTTTTAATTAAAATACTGACACATTTGTGGGTGCCATCTCTGAAGGTAACAGTCATTATTCATTTTGGAATGTAGCATTATTTGATGATTATTTGGTGAATGAAGTTGCTTTATTTGTGATGCAGAAACATTTTAATGAATTTGGCAATGCAGCTCTCTAGATAAATTATAAGATACAAACATTTGGAAGTAATGTAAAAGATCTATGTTGCTGCAATACAGAACATACCTCTCAACTTCTTGGAGCAGGAAATCTGGACAAAGACAAAAATAATGAGGGGATAAACATAAAGAAATAGGGACAGATTTTAATTATTACTCTTATAAAAGTAAAAAAGTTGCTAGAGTAACAGGTTTTGCATCAGCATGCATTTTTTGGAGGATTTGACATCTGAAACTCAAATGTCTGGCCTTATTTAATAACTCACTGATTTGCCAGAAAACCACAAATTTTATGAGAAAGAGAAGAAAAATATGAGGTAAAATTTGGACATTCTGTGAAAATCTGGGCAGTTGAGAGGTATGATTCAGAAATATTGCTATAGCAAGCTGGATGTAAAAATTGTGCTGATTGTCTACTGTGGGACAATATATTCCATGGGCAAAATAAGGGATGCGGATGAGTTTTGTACTCAGAGAGATGGGTTATTTAGCTGAACTTAAGCTAGATCATGAAATGATACATTTGCATAATGTTGTGAGGACTGATGGATTTAAAGGTAATGGATTCTGTAGTGATCAGTGCAAAAGTTGTTATTGTGTGGGAAAGGCACATGTGACAAAAGATTTATGATGTGGTATTTTGATGTTTATGGTGACAGGATACACACAAGGAAGACTTGCTAAGTAGATTGTAGGATATACAAACAACGGGTACTATTTTGATAGATTTTACATTGCATGATTTGTCTAAAGATGATAATGAAGAAAGATACAATATGCTGCCTGCTGATCAGTGGAAAGCCTAATAACTGCTTCCTGGGCACCAGCTTGAAATCTGTGCTTATATTTTGCTCCTGGTTTGAGAAGGGGCAAAGTGTATTGATTCCTGACTGTTTCTGATTAGGCAGTGAGGGTTTATTTGACCTTCCTGATTGGTCTGGTTGCTATTCAAGGCATCTACCAGGAAAAGTCTACAACAAACCTACAGACCCTTGCATCATCTGGGACAAGACTGTGGATCACCGAAGAGCCTGTTGCCTGCTTCTTATACTGCTTTGCTTCTGGTGAGGGGAAAAAGCAAATATGCATTGTGCCCCAGCAATCCCAGCAGTGGGAAGCTGTGGTGAGACTGGCACTAGTAGTAGCCAGGCAGTAGCCATTCAGGTGAGTCCCCTCTTTTCATCATTCTTGATAAGCTAATTCTTTCTTTCCAGTAAATACTACTTAATTTCCTGCTGTCAAACCTAACTTCAGAGTATCTGCCTAAATATTTCATCCATATATCATCAGGGCCTACTAATTAGTTTCCCCTTCAAGTGTTTGGCAGTGACCTGTATAGATGCAGACACCTTCAGCTTGGCATTTTTCCTGTAAAAGCACCATTGAAATTTCACCAATACCAGGTTGCATACAGTGCAACTAGTTTGCTGTGACAAGCACTGACCTCATATTTGCAAACTGGATATCCCTACCATTATTTTATATTCTCACTGCAACTGTCTAATCAATAAAAAGGGGTCTGTTGCCATGGATATGAACTTTCCCACTATCTCAGTTACCAGCTTGGTGAATGTAGAAATTGGCTCATGCTTAGTGATAACCATTTAATTCTCAAACAAACTGATAAGCATACCTCTCAACTGTACAGATTTTTGCAGAATGTCCAGATTCATGCCTCATATTTTTGGTCTGTTTTCCATAAAATGGTGGTTGTCTGGCAAATTAGTGGCAAATCATTAAAGGTTGAAGTTAGAAAATTATGACAGACATTTGAGTTTCAGACTTCATATTCTTCAATAAAATTCATGGTAATGCAAAACATGTTATTCTATCAACTTTCGAAGTTTGTAAGAGCAATATTTAATAATTGCTCCTATTTTGGGGCCTTTGTCCCACTTTTATGTATGACTTTGTCCAGATAACATGCTCTAAGAGGTTGAGAGGTATGCTGATATGGTATGTGAGAGATGTATTTATTCAATGTCACTACAGGCAAAGATCTCACATGAAAGCACTCCTAATGTCAATAAGGTTGTCAGTAGTACACACTTTGCACCCATCACACACAATTCAAAGCAGACCCATAGACCCATATATGCTGAGGCATTTAGATATTGCCTCATGTACACAGACAACCCTCTCATCCTACCACCCAACACTACAACCTGTGAGAGATACACTTACATAGCCAAAATGGAAGCAAAGCTCTCTCCACCCTAGATTGTGCTAGACAGTCAAGAGGAGAAGGTTAACACCCACACTACACCTCAAGCAACACGTAGCCCTTCTAAACCCACACCACCAACACCCACATATAGCAACTCTAAATCCACATATGCAGAGGCCCTTAACTGTAACCTCCTCAAGCAACAAGGACCTCTGAAACTGAAATGCAAACAAACACCAATCACAACCAAAGTGTCACATAGCTCACAACACCAGTGTGCCACCCAGCAACAGTCCCTAAGGCAAGACAACGTACATAACACTTTAGTCATAGGTGACTCTATAGTCCGGCACAGTGATGTCCCACTCATCAAGTTGACCAAGGAGAATATTACAGTCAGCTGCCTGTCGGGTGCCAGGATCCTCCACATAACGCATGCACTCAAGTTACTCCACAACAAGTACAAATATGACTCTGTCATTGTCCATGTTGGAGTGAATGACTTGAGACGTACCTCCCTGGACTACATGAAAAGAGACATGGAAGAGCTCTCGGATCATGTGGCCCAGGTAGGTATGACCCTAGCCCTGAGTAGCATCCTGCCTTCACCCAGAATGATACCACAGTATAAGGACAAAATGATTGACTTCAAAAATTGGCTAAGCTTCTGGTGTCATTCAAAGGGGATGCAGTATCTGTCTGCCTGGGACAATATGATCGACAGACCACGATGCTTTGCCAGAGACGGTCTGCACCTGTCGCCTCTGGGATTCAGGTTACTGACTAAGACTCTTGCCACCCCTATAGTGCCTTTTTTAGGCAAAGTTCAAAGGACAAAACCACCACCGTAACAGGTACAAGCATGCAAAATCTGAAGGTAATGCTACTCAATGCTAGAAGTCTAAACATCAAAATGCACTCTTTCAAGGCACTCTTAAAAATGGAGATCATCGATATCTGTGCAGTTCTGAGACCTGGTTCAAGGCTACAGAGAGCACCACTGCAATACCAGGCTACAACTCTTACCACACTTTTCGGCCACCAAACCAGGACCAAAACACTGAAGGTGGAGGAGTGTCAGTATTCACCAAGGATATTCATACCACCAGGCTAGTTGCCCAACACAATGCGTCTGAAATTCTCCAGGTGCAACTAACACTAGGTAAGGCTGCAATCCAAATTGTAGCTTGCTACAGATCCCCCACCATGCACCAAGATTCTCACTACACCTTTCTAAACATACTGGAAAATATTAAGATAGAACCAAACACCCTAATACTGGGTGATTTTAACTACCCTGCCATTAACTGGAAAAACTACTCGTGTACCAACACCTTTGCACAACAGTTCTTGGAATTCATAAATTCAAATGCGCTGGATCAACTAATCCATAGTCCCACCAGGGGATCCAATATCCTAGACCTGGTCATTACCAACATGAGAAATCGATGCTCCACACCTATGGTCACCCCCTCGTTAGTCAGGCCTGACCATAAGCAAATCACCCTTAACATCCACATCCCACCCCCAAGTAAGGAAACCTCCATAAAAAACTTCTCCAAAGCCAACTTCATGCTACTCAAGTCAGAAGTGACAAACTTCATGACACCCATGCAGACGGGAACTGAAAGTTCAACTGCTGAATCCTACACTAAGGCACTGTACAAGCACATCCACTCATGCATGAATCGTACCATCCCAAATAGAACCAAGATGCTCTCATCCAAAAAAGGAAGCCAATCTGGTGGTCCCCTGCCATAAACAAACTTTACAACAAAAGGAAGAAACTGTTGCAGACAAGAGGAAAATCCCAGGATGCAAAAAACTCCCTTACCTGCCTCAGTAAGAAACTGAGATCCCTCATAAAATCCTCCAAAGCTAGTTACAAAAATAAAATTGCCAAAGATTCCAAAGACAACCACAATGCATTCGATAACTATGTCAAGAATCTAAATGGCAATGCTCAGATCTGCTCTGAGCTAAAACAGAATGACATTAAATAGACTGATCCCAAGGATATTGCCAATATCCTGGCAGATCGATTCAGTGCCAACTTCACCTCCCACTCACCTCCTAAATGGCCCATCTCAATACCAGAAGATTGCCAAATTCCTGTAATAACGGCCACACAGGTAAAAAAACGCACTCTCCAAAGCTAAGAATACAGCATCCATGGGACCAGATGACATCCCGGGCTGTGTACTACATGAACTACAATATGAACTGGCACCTCACCTAAGTGACATGTTTAATCATAGCCTCACCTCAGGTTTTGTGCCCACTGAGTGGTGCAGAACTACAGTTATCCCACTCCACAAGAGGGGATCCACCTTGGATCCCAGAAACTACCATGCCATCAGTCTGACGAGCCTTGTCTGCAAGGCCATGGAGCGTATTATCATGGAACTTATAAACAAAGACATTGGCAACCTTCAAACACTGGACCCCACCCAGTTTGGGTTCGTGAAGGGCCGATCTTGTCTCCTGAACCTGACTGACTTCTTTGAATCAGTCTCCAGAGACATGGACAAGGGTAAGGTGGCCCACAAAGCCTATCTACATCTTGCCAAGACCTTTGACACCATCCCCCACTCTGGAATTATAGATAAACTTACTAAACTGGGCATTAATCCCTACGTCACCAAATGGGTTGCTAACTGGCGTACTGATAGAACCCACACTGTAAAAGTAGCCGACTTCAAATCCAGCTCCAGACAAGTGACAAGTGGAGTATCTCGGGGTTCAGTCCTGGGACCGCTCTTGTTTGGCATCTACTTCTCTGAAGTACAGGCCAACACTAAGGGACTCTGGCTAACAAAGTTTGCAGATGACTGCAAACTGGGAGCCATTATTGAATCCCCAAATGATGTGGATACTCTATAAAAGGGCCTTACAGAAACAGATGCTTGGTGCCAGAGCCATGGGCCCAAGCTCAATGCCAAGAAATGTATAGTTATCCCCTTTGGGAAAAAACATGTACCCATAAATTACCATATAGGTGGCAGTACACTAAACACCAAAAGTGTAATAAGAGACTGAGGGACACAGGTGGACAATGGTCTCATCTTCAATAACCACATCGCCACATCGCCACAACAGTCAGAAAATCCTTCTATGTGGCACACCTCATCACTAAGGGCTTTTCATCCAGAATAAAGGAGGTCATTGTCCCACTGTACTCATCTCTCATTATACCCATTATAGAATACAATGCCCCATTTGGTATGTACCTCTCAAGACATCTGCAACAACTGGAAAGAGCACAGAAATACCTCACTAAAAGAATCACAGGCCTAAAGTAGATGCCCTACGCTGACCGCCTTAAAATCCTCCAGCTATACTGTGTCGCATATTGTCTATCAGAGGCAACCTCTGCCTAACATACAAGGCCATGTCAAACCCAGAGCTGTTGGATATGCTACACTTAAAGAAATCCCAATCCCTCAGTGCCACATGCTCCAAGGATCTAAACCTTGTCATCACAATAAACAAAACATGCTGGAGGGATAGGTTCCTGACCCAGAGACTCCCCAGACTCTGGAATAGATTGCCTATACATGTCAAGCAGAGTGCCTCTTTGGCCCTCTTCAAAAGGAACCTTGATGATTGGATGGGAGAAAGGAAATTCACCCCGGGGATCAGGTCAGTTGCCCTGCTAGACAAGGGTCCAGGGAAGTAAATAGTGTGGGAAGAAATAGCCAGGGAATTGTTATGGCTAGGCTTGTATAGGCCCTAGGGCTGATAGCCTAGTACCAACCTATGAACCTATGAACCTATATAACCTTCCTGAACCCCAAAGACCTCTTAAATGCAGTACACATAACAAATACCCTCAGCAGCCCCAAATGCATTTTTCAAAACATCTACATCAACACATACAGCCACATCTCATGGAGTCTCTACTTTTTAGCCCATAAGGCAAGCCAAAACACAATTCAACATTCTGGTCACTAGAGACTCCATTTTGAGACACACTGATGTCCCTCTCACCAAGCTGAGTAAGGAGAAATTCATGGTCAATTGCTTATCAGGGGCCAGGATCTGACACATTATCCACACACTCATGTCATTGGACCGCAAGTACCAGTATGACACAGTCATAGCCCATATGGGTGTAAATGACCTGAGATGTACTTCCTAGACTATAGAAAGAGAAACATCATATAACTCTCAGAATATGTATCCTAGGCTGGTATGAGTCTAGCACTGAGCTGCATTTTACCTTCTCCAAGGATGATGCCACACTACAAACAAAAGATGACTGACTTTAATAATTGGCTTAGTTTCTGGTGCCATTCTAAGTGGGTGCAATATTTGTCAGCATTTATGGAGATGGTCAACAGGCCACACTGCTTTGCCAGGGGTGGAGAGCACCTGTCTTCTCTAGGCTCTCTAATATTAGTTAAACATCGTCATCCCCCATAGTGCCTTTTTTAGGCAATGCCAAACTGAAAGTACTTTTGACATAGCAAATCAAAACCAAGAAAATTTAAAAAGGTTTCTGCTTAATGATAGGAATCTAAACAAAAAACTCCACTCCCTAGAAGCTTTCTTCACCAAAGAGAATGCTGATGTCTGCACAGTCACTGAGACATGGTTTAAAGCTGTGGACAGCACACTGACTGCAAGGTTATAATGCGTTCCACACATTTAGACCAGCTACTATACAGACAGGGACTAAAGGTGGAGGTGTCTGGATTTACATCAAAAATAAATATACCTCAAGGCTGGTCAAACTGGACAATGCACTTGAGCTTCTCCACATTCAACTCACCATAGGCAAAATCCAATATGACTTCCTTGCAAGCCATAGGTCCCCCTCTATGACCCAGGAAACCCATAACATTATTTAAATGTATTGGAAACACTCGCCATCCAACCCAATACCATATTCATGGACTACTTTAATTACCCAAGTCTTAACTAGGAATCGTATATGACACCAAGCGTAGAGCCACGGAGATTCCTGGATTTTGTAAACACAGACTCTCTGGACCAGATTGTCAATATATCAACCAGGGGTGCAACCATACTGGATCTGGTCCTCACTAATATGGGAGAATGCTGCACACCCCAGTGTAATGTCTTCTCTGGTAAGGTCAGACCGCAAAATGGTCTCCTTTGAAGTAAAAATAAAACGTGGATGCCCAGCTAACCTTAGAATATTCAGGAACCACTTTAAGGCTAACTTCCTGCATTGAGGCAGTTGTACCCACCATGAAGATGTACAGAACTAACTCAAAAAACAAGTCACCCAGGTGGAATCACAACATCAATATGCTGTATAACAGAAGGAATAAAACCATGGCAAAAATTAGGAGGGTTAGCACCCAGTAGGATAAAAGCAACTTATCAAATTAAACGAACAACTCAGAAGACAAATAAAGTCTACCAAAATCAAATTTGAGGTAAATTTCATCTCCCAGGCCAAGGACAACCACAAAGCCTTCTTTAGCTATGTCTGCAACCTCAAAGGCAATACACAATTGTGTGCAGAGCTCATTTTAAAGAAGCCACCTATAGTATACCAGAAAATATAGCAAATCTACTGGCCGACAAATTCAGTTGCAACTTTACCCACCCCCCCAACCTTCCCTCAGGAAATGCTATCAGATATAATTCCCTCTGCTTTCACTAGGTAATGGGTCCTTAATGCTCTCTCTAAGACCAAGAGCACTGCATCAATGGGCCCAGACAATATCCCTGGATGCCTTTTAAATAGCATGAAACATGACCTATCAGGCCATCTGGAACGGTTATTTAAGTGTAGCCTCCAGACAGCCTTTCTGCCTCATGGATGGAGAGCAGCAACAGCCATCCCTCTGTACAAAGGTGGGCCATCTACAGACCCTGGAAACTACAAATCCATATGTCTCACCTGTCTCATATGCAAAGCCATGGAATGAATTATCATGGAAATGATCAGTAATGACATAGGAAACTTCCAGAAACTGAACCCAACCAAATTTGGTTTCATCACAGGCAGGTCATGCCTACTCAACCTGATGGAATTCTTTGAGAAGTTCATCAAAGTAATGGATGAGTGCAAAATGGTTCATACTGCCTGCCTTGACCTGGTCAAGTTATTTGACATAATATTCCACTTGGGCATTGTAGACAAACTCAAGAGGGGTGTATGGCTAGCTGACTCACAGACAGGACCCAGGAAGTTAAAATTAGTGAGTTGAGCCCTACAAAGAGGCCAGTCACAAGCAGGGTCCCTCAGATATTGGTCCTGGGACTGCTTCTTTTTGCCATTTACTTCTCTAAAGTCAATGCAAATGTCAATGGCAACTGGCTGACGAAATTTGCAGATGTTTGCAAATTAGGAGCTGTCATTGAATCCCCCACTGACACAATTGTTCTCCAGAAAGGGGTGACATGGATAAATAGCTGTTGTCAGAGCCATGGACTAAAACTAAATGCCAAGAAATGTATAATAGTATCCTTTGGGAAGTCATCCACCCTGGGTAACTATCACATAGTCAACACACCCTAACAGTTGACCCAGTAGTCAGGGACTTGGAGACACTATTAGACAATAATCTAGCCTTTGACTGTCACATGACTACAGTAGTGAGGAAATCATTCTATGTTGTGCAACTTATAAACAAAGGTATGGCATCTAGGTCCAAGGAAGTCATTGTTCCGTTGTATGTGGCATTCATTAGACCTATCATAGAATACAATCCTCCCTTTGATATGTATCAAACCAGGCATATCCAACAGTTGGAACATCCATAGAGGTTCCTCACTAAACAAATACAGGGCATAAGTAACATGTCCATTGCAGACCATCTCAAGGCCCTATCCTTGTATTCCATCTCCTAAAGGATGTTGAGTGGAACTCTATGCCTGGCATACAAGGCATTGTCAGACCCCACTCTGACAGTCCTCCTGCATATCTGCAAAATAAACAGTACTAGAATTACCCATTCTAAAGACTTAGACCTTGCCTATTATATAAATTGGACATGGTGAAGAGACAGGTATGTATCCCAGAGACTACCCCCTGCCCTGGAACAGGCTCCCTATCCATGTGAGAGTTCCTCCCTAACCCAATTCAAGTGTAACTTGGACAACTGGATGAGGAACAGGAAATTCATCCCTGGTTTGGCATCTGTGTCTTTAGTGGACACAGGCAGCCTGTAAACGGTTCATCTCCCAAGCCCTTGCTTGTAAATGTTTCATCTCCAAAGCCCTTGCTTATACTTATTAAGGATACTAGAACTTGTCAGAGATTTGGGATGTATGGCTAGGGTTAAAAAAACCCTTGTGGTCATTAGCCTAGTACACACCTATGAACCTATGAACCTGTGGTGGGAGAGGAAGATGGACATGTGTGCAAACTGTGGTTAATGAAACAATTAATTGCTGATGTAAAAGAATGAAATGAACTACAGTACTGACTGGAACTGGAACTGCAGACACAGTGGAATTACATATGCATGATGATAAACAAATGTCAGCAGGAAATGTGATACCTGTTGAACATAAATTTGCTGCACTACAAAGGTAGTAATTTTCTATAGAAAAAAGGATAAAACTGAAATGGAAGTGCTGAAAATTATAAGGTATATGATTAGCGATAAGAACACATTAGACTAAAAGAAAAATAAAATGTGATTGCTGTCTGTTAACTATTAATAATAGTAAGAATACTTACAGTAAGATGTTTACTGTTTTGCACTGGTTAAGACAGCACTGGCTGATGAGGTTTTCTAAAAAGATGCCCAGTTTGTTAATGAATTTGAAAGAAAAAAAATTGAAATATTGTGGCTAGTGCTATGATGTGCAACCTTTGACCAGTGGAATGCAAACGCTTGCCATACTATTAAATATCAAAGTGAAATTAATAATTAAGAACTTGACAGTTGTTTGTACAGTATAATTGATTGTAGTAGATTATTTATGGATATCAGAGTTTTTCAGGTTGTATGCACCCACTAAAGATGCTCCAAAAAAAGATTTTTACTTGAGCAGTATAACAGCTAACAGATTTGAAATAGGGATTGGAGTGGCAGATAAAATAACAGGTACTTATTCCAGTATGCATGCTATGCAGATGATTTTATGCATTAGTTAAGAATGATTAATGGTGGGGGAGGAATGAGCACACTGCAGGAAATTTTATGCATGAAAGGTTTGGGAGTTAATTGGGCAATGTGTTAAAGATATGAAGGATATGTCAGATTTACCTTGAAATGAAAAAGTGTCCATATTAGATATGAGATATGAAGAAAGGAAGTGTTTAAAAAGTTAAGATATAGGATTGATTTAATTATATTCGTCATCCTTGTAAAATTAGGCTATAGAAGACACATTTATCCCCTTCCTTAATATATACTTGGATAGATTTCTTTGGATTGGTTTTGCGAATAATTTGAACAGCAGGATCTGACTCCACAAATCAGAGGTGCTCTATACAAGAAGGAAAAAGGATGTCTTGATATTGTACATCTTAGGATAATGGATAAATACTAGGCTAACTGCCCTGAAGGGCCATTTTGACCCTAGTCAACAACCTGAAGTCAGAATTAAAAAATGTGTACAATGCGTATGAGGTGAAGACCTTAACCACCTGGTTTTATTTCTTATCTCATTACATTTAACGAATATAATGTAGATAACAGCTTGCTAAGATAGTGTTTTGAAAACATCACTAATAAGAAACTGTAGAGAATTTGTAGAAGAAATTAGGGGAAGGAAAGTGGAAAGAGGGAGAAAAGAAAGTAACAGTATGCTAGTATCAGTACAGGAGAAAACTGATCAGTTGTAAGGACAAAGTAAAGAAAGACGTGGGTTTAAGGAAAAGTTGGCGGCAAAAACAGAAGTACATATAAATGAGAAACATTTGTTATATGGGTGGTAGAAAAACACTCTGGGAGAAGAAGAAAAGCATATGATTAAATAGGATAATAATGCTAGGGGTGTGGGCTCTGTGAAATGATAGATCCTGAGAAATATTATGTAATAATAAGTACAAGACAGATGAATGAATAAAAAAATTACCAAATCAGTTTCAAATGGATAAACAGGGGAAACATGCTAACTCATTTATTTTATTTTAAATTTGTTTACCGGAATAGTGCACTGATCTCAGCTGACCAACTACAGTCTCAGCCCAGTTATTAAAAAAATCACAATGAATATAAACAAAAATGAGACAAATGTATGACACAGATGGTTACAAATACAAGTAATACAGCAATTTACAGTATTATGACAGCAATGAATATTTATTAAACAAGCATCCCTCAATACTGGAACCAACAAAAGGCGTACACCAAAAGTGCTAATAACAAAGAAAATGTCCACAGGGGCAAACAGTAACATCCAAAAACTAATTTATTAAAGCAGTACCTGACTTCTTTCATTCCAGCAGTTGCAGCACTTCATCAGATTCACTTCACTCTGATGAAGTTCTGCAACTGTTAGAATGAAGACACTCAAGTACTGCTTTAATAAATTAGATTTTAGACATTGCTGTTTGCCCCCATGAACATTTCCTTTGCTTTTAATCCTTCAGTACTGGATTGAAAAGCATATATTATTTTTGCAGAAAGAAAGAAAAATGAAGGGGAGAGCGAAAAGAAAGAAAATAGGGGTGTGTAGTGAGGTAAGGAGAGCGTATTGAAAATAGGTAGGTTGTTGGAGGTGCTAAGTTGGCTGTAATGGGGAAGATGAGATGTGAAGTGGGTGAAGCTAGTATGATTTAAATCATCTAGCTTGTTTTCAAACATTGGTATTTTGTTTGATTGCATAGATGCTTTCTGTGTTGATGGATGATAGTGCACATGGACACAAGTCCTAGTAGGAAGGATGAACCAGCTGGGATGAATAGAATGTGAAATTGTTTAGAGCATAATATGTTAAATGTTGAAATAAAAACATACCTACTCTTTACAATACATACACTGGAATTTTTTTACACCTACTTTGATCTACCACCAACCCAGGCAGATAGGAGCTGATTTAGTATCTCATTGAAAGGATGGCACACTCAGGAGTTCAGCTACCTTATGTTATGGTGCAGTGACAGTAATGGAAAAAGCAACCCATGCCCTGGAAAAGTGATGGAACCCACAGCCTTCTGATCTTCAACATCAAAAGCACATTTAAGCCAGTGACACTGACTACAATTTTACCAATAACATTTTTAAAGCAAAGGAGATCACATCATTGTCCAGAAGTGGTTGGCTTCATGTAGGTATCTGTCAGTAGTATATAGAAACTATTAGGTAAGCACAATTTGCAGGTAATGCCTTTAATAATGGACACAGTAAGTCAGCCATGTGGCATTTATATTTCGTCAGATTCTGTGTTCATAGGTTCATTGGTTGGTACTAGGCTATCAGCCCTAGGGCCTATACAAGCCTAGCCATAACAATTCCCTGGCTATTTCTTCCCACACTATTTACTTCCCTGGACCCCTGTCTAGCAGGGCAACTGACGTGATCCCTGGGGTGAATTTCATTTCTCCCATCCAATCGTCAAGGTTCCTTTTGAAGACGGCCAAAGAGGCACTCTGCTTGACATGTATAGGCAATCTATTCCAGAGTCTGGGGAGTCTCTGGGTCAGGAACCTATCCCTCCAGCATGTTTTGTTTATTGTGATGACAAGGTTTAGATCCCTGGAGCATGTGGCTCCGAGGGATTGGAATTTCTTTAAGTATAGCATGTCTAACAGCTCTGGGTTTGACATGGCCTTGTATGTTAAGCAGAGATTGCTTCTGAATAGACGATATGCGGCAGAGTATAGCTGGAGTTTTTTAAGGTGGTCACCGTAGGGCATCTGCTTTAGGCCTGTGTTTCTAACAAATTATTCTTTAAATACACTGAAAGACCAAATGTTACCAGGATGGCTTGGATTAGCTTTAGGTTCTTTTTTCTTAAACCATGACAGTTGTTTTATCCAAATATATCCTGAATTAAATGCAAAAAAGTAAGATTAGTTTCCAAAATAGGGTGCCCTAATTTACCTCCACTAAAGGGAGTGACTGAAACATTTTATAAGGGACATGATATCATACCAAGAACTGACAAGAGTTCAACTATCTCCTGACATATCTGCGTATCTAAAGCTATGGATCACACCTTCACTTAATATGTAGAACTAAGACACAGACAAGCTAAAGTGAAATTTATAATGTAGTTTGCTTGTTAAGGGTAATCCCCTGAAAAGAACTTGGGGCACTCAAATAGGCTTATATACTAACACATAAAATGTTTATAGAAATAAGTAAGGAAGAATTTCTGGACCATTCAACAGGCAAGATACAAATTTCTGTGTGTGTGTGTGTGTGTGTGTGTGTGTGTGTGTGTGTGTGTGTGTGTGTGTGTGTGTGTGTGTGCTCGTGTGTGCGTGTGTGTGTGTGTGTGTGTGTGTGTGTGTGTGTGTGTGTGTGTGTGTGTGTGTGTGTGTGTATGTGTAAAGGGGAAGCAACTGCAGAACTATCATAAAGATTAAGAAAGCAATGTCTCCAATTTCCAATGCCTTTTCAAGATGTGGACAATCTCCTGACTTCTTGGAACTATTTTTAATCTTTTATAAGGAGCAGGTAGACATTTTTAGCACTGGGAAGAATCAAGAAAATATGCATATCATGATTATATACTCCTCATTCCTGCAGCTGGATATTTAAAGATATTTAAAGCATGCATAGTGGAAAATAACGGAACACAGCAATTAAGGCAAGTAGATAGAGAGAGGCATCACACTTTCAAATTTGGACTGAGAGCTGACACTTTTAAATTACAGGGTTTATACCATATTATTATTATTCCACAACAGGCCTGGCATCTTGATTCTGTTCAGGGCATGATGAGAATTGCCCATACAATAGAAAAAAAGGAAGCATTACTTGAGCAATGGAAAAGTGTGCACATCTAAGTAGGAAGTAAAAAAGCAGGCATAATACTATGATGCATCAGAATATGTAACAAATACAAAATAAGCTGCTACCCTCTTTAATTAGCTGAGAAAGGGACTTTGTGTGGACTAATTTGTATAAGTTCTGCTAACTTCATCATTACAAATACAAGTGACCACCACTATATACTGGACAGCTGCAGTTCTGAGGAGTGCTAGAGTGCTAGAAAAAGTACACACACACACACACACACACACGCACACACACACAAACAAACTCATGTAGGTGCAGTCAATATGCTTAACGAAATTAATGCAGTTTGTTTAGGCAATAATTTAAAAAAGCATAGGGCAGGGTACATAATATCAACTTATAAATTACACCTTGGCAGAAACATGAAAATAATGCTTCTTTTTATATGACTTTATTTATTGCAATGTTATTATATCACTCACAAACCTTACAATTCACATTAATACCATTGTATACCTTGTTAACATGTGTGTGTGGGTTATGTCAATTACATTGCTAGTAATTTAAATTCACCTACTGTTGTTGCATTATGTGTAACTAAACAAGTTCCATATTATAGTCTATATTATTTTTTTCTGTAAGAAAAACTCATCATAAGCTTACTTGCATACAAAACATGTCAAAAAATACAAATTTATGCTTGAAATCTGCCAAATATGAGTAATATATCAATAGAAAACAAAAGCATGTGTTACACAGGATTAACAAAAGAACAGGAAAGGCTTAGGTATCTACATGAGAGCTCATCCACATATATATAAGAAATAGTTCCTGGGGCAAGTATTTATTTTGGTGTTTAGATATTTTGATCTGAAGTACAAGTAAATGGTAATACATTTTGTTTCCATGCCTGATATTTCTGTGTAATCCAGTTGTTCATACCTCCTACAGATGTAGTCAATTTTCCCAGGTTTAACAATATAAGGATTCACTCATTTTATATATATATATATATATATATATATATATATATATATATATATACACATACATATATATATATATATATATAAATATATATATATATATATATATATATATATATATATATATATATATATACACATATATATATATATATATATATATATATATATATATATATATATATACATATATATATATATATATATATATATATATATATATATATATATCTATACATATATATATATATATATATATATATATATAGGGAGACCATTTACTTTATGTCCATACCTCTTCAGTCCATTGCTGAGCTATTTTGGACTCGACTTGGTAATGATGGTAGAGTATTTGTTAGCATTCATTTATCTGTGATAAGACTGACTCTTCCACCATTTAGTAGCACATTTCTTGGCTGCTAATAATAAAACATACATTAGGCTAGATGTCTTTATCTGTGGTATAAACTCATAAATGACCAAATTGCTTACCTTTTTATTATTTAAATGATGTGTCATCCCTGTCCTCACCCAGATGTCAGACCAAAACCCTTGAATATAAGTCCACTCTCATCAAATATTGAACCATGTGCATTTATCTTCCACTTTCTGACATCTCCAACAGCTAGAGTAAGTGTGTATATGCTTCCTAGCCATAAAATAAGGAGTTATAAAGTGTTGGTGAAGATATTTACATGTAAATAATCTCCATAGATAGGACGTGACACATGAAGGGTTGATAGTATCAGATACGTTTGCTTGTCTGATATATTTAAATGCATACCCATTCCGTGCATGGGAATGGGCTGCATTAGGGTTAGGGTCAGCACCCATTGTTACGGTGGTGCGGGGGGGGCTCCCTGCCCTTTTTTAGCAATGGGTTCTAACCCTAGTGCTGTTCCTTCCCTCAACCCTTTCACCTTACCTTCATAAAACCCTTCCCGTAACACTGACACTGTTCAGACAAATTTGAGGCTAGTGTTATGAGGGGTTTTAGTGTTAATACTGGAAGAGGAAATATATTTCCTTTTTCAGTATTATTTCATTCGATATTTTTTATTTTCAGTATTGTGTCTGTTCAAACTTTATTTGTCAGTGTTTTCAGTTCCACATTAACAATGAACCCCCCCCCCCCCATGCACACACACACACACACATATATTAGAGTACTTGCACATCTATCTGGTGACACTATACAGACCACTCCTAATAGCCTGGCTCTTGGTCAAACTACCATTTGGATTAATAGTAACATTACACAGTAGGATTGGACACCCTTTGTTAAGGGCCTTAAAGTAGCTGATAAGTAGTGGCTGGTGGCAGTGGAAACTACCTTATAGTATGGCCAGAAGGGGGCATCGTTAGTAAACCTGTGGCAGCCTTTCCCAGGTGTGTGAGTGTGTGTGTGTGTGTGTGTGTGTGTGTGTGTGTGTGTGTGTGTGTGTGTGTGTGTGTGTGTGTGTGTGTGTGTGTGTGTATGTATAAATCAAATCTCAAAGAGTGTGTATGTCAGCTACTTGGGCAGGGGCACAAAGCACAGTTTGGACAGTGAGGGTGCTGGAGGTCTTGGCTTGGCCACTCAGTTGTGATCTCAACTCTATAGCTGTGCCAGTGGGGTATCTTATTGGGGATATGGAGAAAGAGGGAGAAACCAGTCCCAGACTGACTGTGGTTTCTGTGTTCTCTTAAGGGAAATCACACTTAACTGTTGTGTACTTGTCATACTCCTAGTGTGTACGTCCCCCACTGTTGTCAGTGTGTGTGTGTGTGTGTGTATATATATATATATATATATATATATATATATATATATATATATATACACACACACACACACACACACACACACACACACACACACATATATATATACTGTATATCTAACTATCTATATGTTTATATATAGAGAGAGAGACAGAGAGAGAGGGATGGAAAGAAACACATCATACTGCCTGACCTTGAACAGGAAAAAACCATAAAAGTGCCCATATCAAATAAAAAAGTGAGAGAGGGAATGAGAGAGATGCAGCACTTTGAGCCTCTTTCTGCTGAACTTTCAGAACTTGTATTTAGTTCCAAATAAAGAAGCTTCTGCCTCACAACAGACTCATGGTCTCTCTTAAAACTATGTCAGTATTATGATGCCAATAAAACACCTTATAAATGAAATTAAACTGATTATATAAGTATTTTAAAATAATCAGCAGTAAACATATTAACTTACATATTTAAAATAATTGTCATGGCAGCACAGAGTTATATATAATATAGAAAATAAATACATGATAAATAAACACAAAATATAGAGAAAATAGCAGCATGACAAATGAGTATATTTCCATATATAATACACTACATTAAATATTACACCAAACCATATCACGCCAAACACTACACACTCTAAGAATATACTTCTACTACCATCTAGTGGTAGCAATCAGATAGTATTTTCTTAAGCACTATATATATGTTATTCCGTTATATTATAGGTTCATAGGTGCATAAGATGATACAAAGCTATTGGCCCCGAGGCCCTTATAAGCCTAGCCTAGCCTAGAATTTCACGCATGTTCCCTCAAAGTCAGCACCTGTTTTCCCTGTCCAGCAGGGACACAAGTCCCATCCAGTCATCCAGGTTCCTCTTAAAGAGAGTTAGAGAGGTACTCTGCTTGACATGGAGGAGGGAGTCTATTCCACAGATGGGGGAGTATTTGGGACACATATCTATCCCACCAACAAATTTTATCAATGTCACACACCAGGTTAAGGCCTTGCTTGCGGGTTGAGTGATTGAAGATCGTCTTATGGATATGCAGCCACTACATCAAGGCTGGGTCTGAAATGGCCTTGTATGCCAGACACAGGTCACCTCTGAGCAGTCTGTATGAGACTGAGTAGAGGGACAGGACTTTTAGCCTATCTGTATAGGATAGGTGTTTGAGACCCTGGATTTTCCTGGTCAGGACCTCTGTTGTCTCTCCAACTGCTGCATGTGCTTGGCAATGCACATACCGAAGGGGGCATTGTACTCAATAATGTGTATGATAAGGGAGGAGTATAGGAATGTTATGACCTCCTTGTTCTTGGATGAAATACCCTTATTTATGCGGTGGACCATGTACATAGCCTTCTGTACAATGGAGGCAGTGTGGTTGTCAGAAGTCAGGTTGCTATCAACCTGGGTACCCAAACCACTTGTCAACAAATTGTTTTTATTTAATTATATTGAAAGTTCCTCATGTAAGGCCAGTTTGGATGAAGCACTCAAAAGAATATTCCAATGTTTTCCCTTATTTTGTAGTGCATGCTTTTTGGAATTGGGTACAAAGCCCAAATATTATTAATGCCAATAAAATAAAAATGTGTGCGTGGATGCGTGACTGAATGTTTGTATAAAGGAATCCTATCCCTCCTTTATCTTTACTCTCTTAGCTGCAACACTAGACTAAACGTCCAGTACAGAAAGGTCTGCCCACATAGAAGGCACCACACTGGCATATGGCCATATTGACTACCAATGTGATTTTACAGGTAATGATGCTTCTGGTTTCAAACACTTTTGTAGTATTTACTGCTATAAAATGTCTAGTTTTACACACATGAATGCAATATGAACAATTACTACAGGGTCAACAACCCTGTAAGGACTGCCTTCAGGGTGGCTTGGTTTTTATGGTTTTGTAACCTGAAAATGTTGTGCTAATATTTTTCATCTTCAGTTGTCAAATGTACAAATTTTACCAACAACATTTTGAAAAATGTCTGTCTCCAAACATCAGATGCCAATGATTTTATATTATCTTTATAATAAGAAATTAATCTGTCCATCTCCATCTTCACCAGTTAGCCAAGGCATCAGCTTCCTTCTCAAATTCCTCCTCACTAATACAAAACCTCCTAATCTGGAGAAACTGTGATTTAGGAATATTCTGCATTGTATGCCTAGGATGAAAACTGCTAACATCGTGTAAGGAATTCTGGCTGAAAGGCTTTCTCTGCAGTGATATTCATATAGTGCCATCATTCAACTCATTACATCAAGAAAATCCATAACAAAAAGATCATATCAGATGATAAAGCTAATTCCATAGTCTTTGTTGTTTAAGTCTCCCCAAAATTATTTTAGTTCATCCAATGAGTCATCCCATGCCAACCAGCAATTGTGTAAAAAACCTGTGCCACATGATGATATAACTAGAAGATACATTATATTTGGGATTCAAAATATATATTCTCTTATAAATAGCCAATAATGTTGCCTGCAAAAATGGGAAAATATGCCTCAATGACAGTGCTGCTGACTTGTAGAAAGCATCAGTCCTTAAAAATGATATATTCTTAATTAGCACTTGATTAAGCAAAGTAACTAAGAATATGTTATTTTCCTCTGACTAAACGCTGGAAATTCCAAAATAATATTGCACTGTTTCAATCTCTCTGCCATGTGAGATGCTGGTATACAATTACTTTACATCTAAAATACTCATATAAGAGGAATTCAAAATTCTTTGATCCTTAATGTTAACTCAGACTAGTCCTAAGTCACACCAGCATTTGATTCAATGTCATAGCAATAGTAACATTCAGACTAGAAAGGCTACTTTCTTTCATAATATTTTATCAACAGTCCAACAAAAATCAAGATGGCAGTATTTTGCATGGTTTATCATTTACTTACAAAGGCAAAATGGTGCCAATTCTGCATGTACATGTAGGCCACAAGGAGCTGTTGAAACTAGACTTTGAGGGTTCATAAATGCAAGATAGTGGCCCTGATATTCTTCTTCTGTTCTGATAGAACACTAAATGCATTTTCCATCATTATACTGCTGGTACTCATGCTTAGGAAATTTAATGAGAGTGAAAACCATATTCAGCTTAACAAACTTTTCATTCACTTCACAAGAATGTCTTGAGGTCGCAGGATATTAATATCCTTTTGTTTCATAACTTTTTTTGTCTTACAGCTGAACAGGATGTTTGATCCCTTGGTAGTGATGGAATTATGGAGACACCTCTGTGTGGGTTGCAAATGAAACAGCAGTGTTTGAAAGATGTATGTTGGTATACAAGGTTGAGATAGTTAAAAACAGTTAAAATATTAACTTACACATGATGTCTATGCTGTCATTCCATAGACGTGTGTGAAAGTAGCAAACATAAGACAACATACAAAGAAGAGTGTCCTAATCAGAGACCATAAACATTACATGCTGTACATTTCTTGGAGTAAATAACTCAGATTATAAGACTAGATATGTCATTTACAACATGTCCTGATACTCAGATGTAGAACTGGGGATATCATATTTTAAACATATCTGCAGTTAAACTAATCATATAATTATTTAAAAGATTTTTAATGGTGAGGATGCCCTTTGTATTCTATATTACTAGGCCATGACAGGGACCTTACTTCACCAAAATGACAGATGATTCTTGCCATGAAGTATTCACATAAAATGGTGGCATTTAGTACAGCTAGCATTTTATCTAAAGCAGACTACTATTAGCAATAGCGTAAAAGCTTTATGCTTTTATTTCTCCTAGTCTTTTAGGTTTCTAATACTATTACAGGAATGGACTACATTCTTAAGTCAACTTATAATTATAGTTCATAAAATTAGTATTATTTCAGTCTTTAATGTTAGCCAAAAGTGCTCACAGCACTCCGAACGTGACCAGAATGTGGAGTTACATGTATACGTATCTGATTTTCTCACATCTATTTTTTGAACTGTTGGTAATGAGTAATCTCATGTGATGTAATCTTCATTAATCTCTATAATGCTTTGTGGCTCATGTTTACAATGCTTCTCAGCTACTTTAGTATTGTAATGTTTGCACAATCCCCAGTGCAACAGTCTTGCCAAATTATTATGCTTTTCAGTATACAGGCCGTCTGCCATTAATTTATCACACCCAGCAACAACATGCTTGACTGTTTCCACTTCTGTTTTACAGAACCTGCATCTGTCTGTTTCTCCCACATGTTCAATGGGCTTTGGAAACCAATGTTTATGTAGTTTGCTATCCTGGGCGACTAATATTAACCCATCATCTTTTGACGAAAATTCTCATCTCCTTAAGCATTCATGTGTCAGATCCTGATCAACATGAGGTTGTTCCAGGAATGTTCTGTACTTGTAACTATAGTTATGCCTTTTCTGCATTTCCTGCCTTCTCATCTGATCCTTCTCCTTATATTCTTGCTTTTGTTTTTTGGCACATTCAGTTGCTGATTGATTTTTGTCTACTTCTGGTTTGATTGACACCAATATACTTCTGCTAAACAAAACAGGGAAATTGTCTTAGATTTGTTTTATTGACATTTTAAAACTTTAACTATGTTTGTATCTGGTGAGGTCAGCAGATATGTCTGCAGTCCTACAATTGCAGATCTATACATGTAAGCAGTTTGAAGCAGGCCTATACTTCCTTCGGAACAAGGAATATATAATCTTGGTATACAATGATTTTTATATATCGCTTGATAAGCATGAAGAATTTTTCTTTTTTTTTCCTGTCCAGCTGATCTAATACCTTTTGGAGCCAGTCAATCACCCCAAAACTTTAAGTTAGAACAGGAAAAACAAATTGGTTTATAGCTTGGACTTTATTCTTAGAAGTCAGGGCTGTTTTCAGTATTAACTTTAGTCTTCTGAAATATTCCTGAGTTTTGTTCACATTTGGTAAAATTGTGTTGCCAAACCTTCACCAATTCCCAAATATTAATACACTGCCTCCTGTTCAAGTTCCTTTATATCACACTCCCGTCCCAGACTGATATTTTCCTGGTGCTGCAGTTTTCCTGCTTTAAATATTGCTTTTGCACATTTATCAAGACTAAATTCTTATATCATCTTAGAAAGTTGTGATTACTTGCAGTTGTGCTTTCAGCTTCTCATCTGATGAATTATACAGTTTTATGTCATCCTCAAAAAGAAGATGAGAAGTCTTTACACTTTGTGGTTGTCTGGAAGCCAAATTGCAACCATGGCCTAATCTGTTACGTAGACAGTATAATGGGTTAAGAGTAATCAAAAGAGCAGTGGTGACAAAGAGTAACCCTGGATTACCCCCCTTTAAAGTTTTATCCCTGTGATAATAATTTACCCTTTATCCTGGCTTAGCTTCAAGGTGCTTTGCCACTGTTTCTTGGCTACTGTAATGTAATTGATCAAAGTAGGGTGTCTCTTATACATTTGTAAGCAATTCTTTATCCATGAATGTAGAATGCTGGCAAATGCTATTTTGTATGTCAGTGCCATACGTAGATTCTTCTCCTCTATAGAATTCTCCATTATGACTTCATTTAACAACAAATGATCCTTTGTTCCATATTACTTTCTTTTGTTATTTCTATTGCCATGATTGAGTTTTCTTCTAAATGACTATAAACTCTGTCAGCATCAATTCCATTATGTAGTTTACACATTGTCAGAAAGCAAGTTGTTGGTCTATAGTTTTTAGGATAGCTTGCAGGTTCATTCTTAAGGATGAGTATAATTTTCCACTTGTTAACCAGGTTGGTGTCTATTTGAGGTACGAATATTAGTAGTTCTTACTCAAGGCTAAATCTTCATGTAAAAATGTTAATACTTTTAGCCAGAAGTTAGGTAATGTAATGGAGTTTTCCATTTAGGAACGTTTCTTAATTTTGTTTAAATTTCTCTGGCCATTACTTCATCCCATTTCATATCATGTACATTTGAACTTCTTACTGTTTCTTTTACTTCTTCTATCCATTCAGAATCTTTGTTATGTTCCATATGGTCTTCATAGATATTTATCCAAAACATGTCTATTTCTTCATTTATAGTGGTGTTTCTATTCCTTTTGCCTTGTTTCCCAATTCTCTATAAAACTTTTTTGAGTCATCAATGAATTGATTATTATGAACTTTCCCTTTATGTTTATCTGCATGTCTTCTAAGTTTTTTCTGTCAGTGCTGTTATCTTTAGTTTATTATTTGCAGTAGTATATGATAGATTCTGGTCTGCTGTAATACTGCACACTGCTTTTATTATACCTATCTAAGTATTTTTGTTGATATCTGTTCCTTCTTATATACTCTTGTGTGATTTACTAATAGGTTCATATATTAGTACTAGGCTAATTGCCCTTGCAAGCCATTTTAAGCCTAGCCAATTATCCCTTGTTAGACTCAAACCCTGCACTTTGTATTTGTAAGGCAAACACCTTAACCATTAGGCCACCCTCCCAACTGCTTTATAGTTTTCTCTATTCGATACTTCCATAATAGCATTTGATTTCTTCCTTTCCTTTCGCTTACTGCCCTGAATATTTGTCGTAAGACTTATTAATTTAGCTGTACAGTAATATATTCTGTTTACTTTTCTTACATCAGGTGAATTTCTGTTAATAGTCTTGATTAGTGTGCTTATTTGTTTAATCAGACTTCTAACATTTTAGGTCTTATTGACTTTCTGCAATTCATTTCTTTCATCAGTCTTTATATTAATCTCTATTTATCTCTATTAAATAAAGCAATTGTTCCCATAGATCTTTTTCTTCTAAACTAGGGCACATTCTTTATTCTCCATTTCCTGCAGGCATTCTACAGAAAGTTTCAGAACATCTACCTTTGACATATTCCCTTCATCTTCATCCTGTAATCTATTATCCTTTCATATGAGAATGCACTGGCCTATCATTCCACAATATTAACTGTTTCAAAGTTGACACCATTTCCTGCATCCTTCACTTGCTGTGCAACTTCAACTGAACTTTTGTACTGGTTAACTACTGCAGGCTCCAAAGTATCTTCATATGTCAATTGATCAGATGCGTCCTGTTCCACCAGTTTCTCCTTAATTTACGGTCTCATTTTATCATGCTGTGATGTTACCAGAGTTGGATTTTCTACACAAAAAGCTTCACTTTGCAGGTAATCCATAACTTCAGTTTCTATTTCTTTAACTTCTCCATTAATAATCACCTTTTCTAGTTTCCCTCTTTGTTTTCTTATTTTTTGTATTGTAAAATTTTCCATATCGGGATGCCTTTGTCTGTATTTCTCTTCAAATATCTTTGGTGCTGATTTTTTATATTGATTAGTTTTGCTTTCTCCTTTGCATAAATATTGCACCATATTAAATCTCTTTCTCTTTCCCATGTCCATATTAATTCTTCAGATGGCTCCTGCTCTACCGTTTACCCTTATTTTTGGGACTCATTGGTCCATCATGCTGTGACATAACCTGTGTTAGAATTTCTACACTAAATCGTTCACTTTGCAGGTGTTCCATAATTTCACCTTCTATTTGCTTAAATTCTACTTTACTAATATTCTATGTTCCCCCTTTGCGATCTTATTTTTTGTGTTGTGAAATGTTTCTATATCTGGATGCCCTTGCATGTATTTGTCTTCAAGTATCTTTGGAGCTGCTTTCTTTGTATTGGTTAGTTTGGCTTTCTTCTTTCCATAAATATTGTGCCATATCAGCACTCTCTTTTTTCCCACTTCCATGCTTCTTTGTTATACCTTTCAAAAATCTGTAGATTTTGCTCTTCATATTTTCACACTTCCTCAGTTGCTTCTTTTTCCAAATGACCCAAGACTTCTTGGTCTACATAATGTTTTTTTATGAATCTGATGTGTTAATGTACACAAATTTGTATTTGAAAATATTGACAGTTTTTCTTGTGCAAGTATTTTTCTTTCCTCAAATTTCTCTCTTAATCTTTTTGTATATCTCCTATCTGGAAATTCTGGGCTTTTTGCATAACGGTGACAATACATAATTTCGTTCTTATCCTCGGTAGTCCACTCTATCATCTTTATGGCATTTTTGGCCTGTTAGTTTTCTTGCTGTTTGTGGACTACTACATCCTTCTACACCAGGGTGGCCATCCTCCCCCTGAACCTAACCTAACCCCATTGTAGGAATGCCTTCATGTCTTGAGGATTCTACACTGTCATTTTTTCCATTCCTAGCACCAGTGTACCTACTAGGATTTGACACTTTTTTAATCCTGGAACTTGTGCACCCAGATGTCTTTTTTTTATTTATAACCTACTTCTGTCCATGATATATGCTATATAAAATACAATCTATATGTCAGTGTTGCCTTTGTGAGATTTTGTACAAACAGGGTTCACCTTGTGAAGGTACTCACTGAGACTTAAGGATGAATTCAGTTCCAGAAACACTACTCTTTTTTTCCTTGCTGATTTTATCATCTCTCCATTTGAAGATACAGCTTTATCAGCAGGGTATTACTGACTTGGCTTAAGATGTTAATAAGATATAACAGAGTTATATTCTGTTATTTATTATTACTATACATGAAGATCTCTCATACATCTGCTAATGTTTAAATGGATCACTCACATTATTTTCAGAACCATGAGAAAACTACTTACAGGCTACTACAATACTGTGTAGATTATGTCTACCTTTCTTCTTTATTAGCACCATTATTTCTTACCATATTAACATGGGAGGGGGGCTCCTCTCTGTCTCAGATGTGAGTATAATTGCCCATAGTGCATACAGGATGTTGGGATAGCTTGTACACAGCATGTCATGCAGATGCACCCTCCCAGAGTGAAAGCATGAAAGTATTATATGGCCATTGCCAGCATGTTCATGTTAATTGCAGTACTGGGTTATTTATGACACTGGACTGCCATATAAACCTGTAAACAAAGGTGGTATTTGAGATGCTGAGTGGAAATCATGTTTCAGAATGAAAGGTAAATAGTTTATGTATTGAACAACAACCTTCATACATTATAACAACTGTGGTAGAGGATATTGCATTGTAAATGTGATCTTCCCCGTTTTTTATATTAGTCTAGATGTTTTGGATTTTCAGTACCATAAAAAGAATAAACTCTATTCATGAGTCAAAGTATGATTAGAGTTCAAGAAATTAGTATTGCTTCAGTCTTTGTGTTTGCCAAGGGTGCAGTATGCCCAGAATTGCCTCTACAGTTCACACTGCATTTCATGTATTGGTAATATATTTAAGTATGCTTGCAAATATTGTAACTATGCTATGTATGGAAAATTATAAGAATAAGTAATATATTTAAGTATGCTTCAAAATATTGTAACTATGCTATGTATGGAAAATTTAAAGAATAAGTAATATATTTAAGTATGCTTGAAAATACTGTAACTATGCTATGTATGGAAAATTATAAGAATAAGTAATATATTTAAGTATGCTTGCAAATATTGTAACTATGCTATGTATGGAAAATTATAAGAATAAGTAATATATTTAAGTATGCTTGCAAATATTGTAACTATGCTATGTATGGAAAATTATAAGAATAAGTAATATATTTAAGTATGCTTGCAAATTTTGTAACTATGCTATGTATGGAAAATTATATGAATAAGTAATATATTTAAGTATGCTTGCAAATATTGTAACTATGCTATGTATGGAAAATTATAAGAATAAGTAATATATTTAAGTATGCTTCAAAATATTGTAACTATGCTATGTATGGAAAATTATAAGAATAAGTAATATATTTAAGTATGCTTGCAAATATTGTAACTATGCTATGTATGGAAAATTATAAGAATAAGTAATATATTTAAGTATGCTTGCAAATATTGTAACTATGCTATGTATGGAAAATTATAAGAATAAGTAATATATTTAAGTATGCTTGAAAATACTGTAACCATGCTATGCATGGAAAATTATAAGAATAAGTAATATATTTAAGTATGCTTGCAAATATTGTAACTATGCTATGTATGGAAAATTATAAGAATAAGTAATATATTTAAGTATGTTTGAAAATACTGTAACCATGCTATGTATGGAAAATTATAAGAATAAGTAATATATTTAAGTATGCTTGCAAATATTGTAACTATGCTATGTATGGAAAATTATAAGAATAATTAATATATTTAAGTATGCTTGCAAATATTGTAACTATGCTATGTATGGAAAATTATAAGAATAAGTAATATATTTAAGTATGCTTGCAAATATTGTAACTATGCTATGTGTGGAAAATTATAAGAATAAGTAATATATTTAAGTATGCTTCAAAATATTGTAACTATGCTATGTATGGAAAATTATAAGAATAAGTAATATATTTAAGTATGATTGCAAAGATTGTAACTATGCTATGTATGGAAAATTATAAGAATAAGTAATATATTTAAGTATGCTTGCAAATATTGTAACTATGCTATGTATGGAAAATTATAAGAATAAGTAATATATTTAAGTATGCTTGAAAATACAGTAACCATGCTATGTATGGAAAATTATAAGAATAAGTAATATATTTAAGTATGCTTGCAAATATTGTAACTATGCTATGTATGGAAAATTATAAGAATAAGTAATATATTTAAGTATGCTTGCAAATATTGTAACTATGCTATGTATGGAAAATTATAAGAATAAGTAATATATTTAAGTATGCTTGCAAATATTGTAAATATGCTATATATGGAAAATTATAAGAATAAGTAATATATTTAAGTATGCTTGCAAATATTGTAACTATGCTATGTATGGAAAATTATAAGAATAAGTAATATATTTAAGTATGCTTGCAAATATTGTAACTATGCTATGTATGGAAAATTATAAGAATAAGTAATATATTTAAGTATGCTTGAAAATATTGTAACTATGCTATGTATGGAAAATTATAAGAATAAGTCTTTGAAAATCCAAATCTCTTTGGGTAGGTAAACGTGTGTCTATTTCTTTTCTTTGTCATTATTCAAACTGTGGTGTTATTACTATCACTAGGATTCAGATGTCGATGGCAAGGACTACACATTCAGCACTGGAGAAAGATTAAAAACTAAACTGATATTCCTAATTCAGTAAAGTTCCATCTTAACATACCCTGGTTATTTCAAGCATTGCACTACAATATTCAGTTGATTAGCCTTTCTAAATGGCATAGTAAAGTATGCTTAGTGTTTGCTGTTAGTTTAGCTTAATGTGACTCAGATGTCTTGGCACATTAGGTCTATAAGAAAGTTGTCAGAGTGGAGTTGTCAGAGTTGAATACACAGTCATTGGGGTGTGCAGGGGGACTGAGTGCTTTTCCTGTACTCCCAGCTAGGTGATGCTCTTTTTAACTGGACATTGGCATACTTTTTGTAATAAAAAATGTAGGGTCAACAAAAGCAAATAATAGTCATATAAATAGAAAGTAAAAGAGAAGAAAATGCTCTTTCATGAATCAAAGATGTTAATAAAACACTTTATTAAAATAAGAATAAGAGCTTTCATTTTTTACACAGATTTAAAAGAATTCATTATATTCTCCATACATATTCACAATCCATATAAAAATGCCATCACATGGATAAAAATCTGTCCAATAAAAATTTAACAATGTTTCAATGACCTATGTTTAATAATGCATTCACATTTATACAATCGTTTAAACCTTGTGGTGCACAAGCATTTAACAGCACTTGCCATTTTATTTCTTTATTAGCTAGTGCTGTCTAAATATTACCATCTCACAAACCTAAATCTACATAGTCCAACATGTAAAACAAAAACCTTTTGCAAGGGGATCATCGTTCCCGAAGTTTATAAAGAACATTATTTTCATTTTTTACTGAATACATATGGGGCAGGATTCACAAAGGCTTGCACGGAGTGTAAGAGACGTGCAACACTCCATGCAAGCCTCACGATCCAGGAACAGCCCTAAGCTCCGTGTAAGAGACCAGCTAAAACGTCTCTTACACGGACTGGGCATTGACATGCTAAATACCTCACTTGCATCTGAAAGGTATGCAAATGAGGTATATTAGCGATCCACGAAGCAGAAACCAGTCCGTGTAGGAGACGTTGTAGCTGCAGAAATGTACTCAGTTGACAACTGAGTACATTTCTGCAAATTCCGCAATGGAGCCATGTCAGCTCCAAAAAAAGGTTGCATATGACTCAGGCAGCATGCCAATGGCCAAATATGTGGCTATTGGCAATACAACCCGATGCCAAAATGATAAAATTATAATTTTTTTTTTCGGCGATCGCCGATGTTTAAACCCAGTGCAGCCCCGCGCAAACGGGCTGCGCTGTATAAAAACATAAAAAAGAAGGTTATAAACCCACAAATGTGGGTTTCATGCAATACATGGAATGACAATGCAGAGACCAGCAGACCAAAACCAACATGGCCACCGTGTAGTGGTTGCTAAGGGGGGAAGCTGAGTCTAAGACATGTAACTAAGCATTAGTAGGCAATCTCATGTAAATGAGGGTTCGGATACTGAATCTCATAGTCACATAGCAAATGAGCACAGTCTGAGTAGTGTAAGAGATACATAAGGGGGAGGAATAGAGTAGGAGATAGGTGACATCACAGGGGGGAATGGTAGAAAGAAATGCAGTTCATTGGAGGCCAGTGTAACATGACAGATGACAGGCACAGATCATGGAAAGAGGTGTGCCACTAGATAAGTCATGGAAAGTCAAGAAATGGAAGGTGTACACTGTTACTTACACCAAAGTTTATTGCTGGGCATGCATGCGCACGTGTGCATGCCATGAAGCGCGAGTAGGATAGTGTGCGCACGTGTAAGGCAGTCTGAGCATGTGGGAGCGTGTTGGGAGATGTTTAACACTGTTTGCACGGGTGTGCGTGCGTGTAGGGCAGGCTGAGTATGTTAGAGGCTGTTGGCAGACATGTAACAGTGTTTGCACGGGTGTACGCGCGTTTTAACCCGAATAAGTAGATTATGAACCATGTAAGCACGTGTGCGCGCGTGTAAGCCACTGTGAGCGTGTTTCAGATAGTATGCATGTTGCTCCCTCCTGAGGAAACAGAGAGGAAAAAGGAAGCAACAGAATTAATAGGAAGCTAGCAGGGATAACTGATGAAGCTAGCAGGTGAAAACAATTAGAAGCAGGCAATTACACAGGCAGAATAGTAGCCCAGCCCAGCACTTAAAACTCTGCAAACAGTAGTGCAGGATGTTTCCCTTAAGAGACACTGCAAGACAGGAGTAAGCTAATAGAAGTGAAAACTGAAAAAGCTGAACTCAGAGCAGAAATGTTAGGGGCTGCCATAGCTGTCATAATGAGACATAGGCGACTTGCTGAGGGTGGTAACAATGCAGATGGTGCCAGACAACCCACAGTGAGGAGACGGAGAAGAGTGTACAGGCCCAGGGTCACCTACCACGGGTTACATGAGCTGGAGATAGTAGAGCGCTATAGAGTGGACAGAGAGCTCCTGCAGCAATTGTTGAGCTGTGCAGGCCACGCCTCACACACAGAACCAACAGAGGGGAACCCATCCCAGTGGAAACCAAGGTATGTGTTGGCCTAAGAATACTAGCAATAGGTACCTTCCAGAGACCAACTGGCGATATGATGGGGATATCACAGGCATCAGCCTCCAGGGTACTGCACCAGTTCCTGGATGCCATGTCAGCACATGTCGGTGATCAAGTATATTTCCCCAATGCCCGTGAGGTATTGGCCAGCAATATGCGTCTCTTCCAGCAAATAGCGGAATACCCTGAGGTACTGGGTGCAATAGACTGCACGCACATACGCATCAAAGCACCAGCCGGTGAGCGGGGTAGGGCCTACATTAACCGCAATGGCTTCCCCTCCACCAACTGCCAGGTCGTGTGTGATGCCCAGGGCATAATAATGAATGTGTGTGCTGGCTGCCCTGGGAGTTATCACGATTCCCACATCTGGCATTTGACGCAGCTGTACCAGACATTTGCCAATGGGGACATCCCACACGGACACCTAGTGGGGGATGCAGGTTATGCACTGGAGCCGTGGCTGATGACACCCATCAGAAATGCACACACACCTGAACAGGAACACCATAATGAGGCACACGCACAAACACGTAATGTAATAGAGCGTGTGTTTGGGCTGCTCAAGTCACGGTTCCGGTGTCTGGACACATCTGGTGGAGCCTTGCAGTACACACCAACTACATGTACCCAAATTGTCATGGTATGTGCTATGCTACATAATATGATCTTGCGAAAACAGCTGCAGCAGGACCAGCATAGGGCCGGGCCAAACAGCCCCCCACCATTGCCAAGGCCATCACAGGCAGAGCGTGACTTGGAGGAGGAACAACCTGAGCCTGCCCCAGTAGGCAGAAGGAGGCATGCCCAGTATGCCCTGGCCTTGGCAAAGAGGCAACGCATAGCACATACACTGGCTCAGTAGGAACCCTGGGAATGATACCCCTCTCTGACTCACTCATATAGTAACAGGGATGCCTAACATGACACAACCTGCTCTCAAACATGTACAGGGAGTGTAGTATGTGCATCCGACAGAGGCAGCCCTGCAGCACCACCTGAGGCATGATTGCCATGTGTTAAGCAATGTAACACCATCTAGTATATGCAAACATGAAGACCCTGCCTAACATCTCACCCTCACCAAGCATGATGCCACACTATGAAGACAAGAAGATCAAGTACAATAATTGGCTGAAGTAATGCAGTCAGTCAAAGGGGAGCCAATGTGTTTCAGGCTGGGAAGATATGCAGAGCTTGACATGATGCACCACCTGCTAGGGGTGGTGTGCACCTATCATGCCATGCCCCATGAATACCGGCAAAGGCTGTCAGTACCCACAGCATGCCCTGAATAGGTAAGTCTCAAAACACAAACCCACCTTCATAGGTTCTACAAGGGATAGGAACCTAGATGTAATACTACCCAATGACAGATGTATAAACAGCAAGATGTGTGCAGTGTAAACGCACACAGTAAGGAGAATGTAGATACCAGTCCTGTAATAGAGAAATGGGCAAGGCTCACATCAGCACCCTAACACTACCAGGTCACACCTCATACTGTGCTGTACAGCCGCAAAACATGGAACAAGCTAGAAAAGGAGGGTGACTAGCAAGAAATGGCAAGGATAACCACACCCCCATGTTGGTACCACAACAAGAAGCAGCATGGAATAGCCATGGTCAAACACCAATGGCTAAAACTGCCTCACAGTATATAGCCTGCTGCAGACTACTGTCCTAATACCAGGAACAGCACCTGGCCTATGTCGGAATACATGAATATATCAAGCCCCCCCAAACCACATTATATTGCTTGACTGAAAATACCCAGACATACACCGGTAGCATTGTACTAGCACCAACACAGTAGGAGAAATTTACCCAGATTCCATAAACCAAAATGCCCAGGAACAATGTACTACTCCCATAAGAGGGGTAAGCATACTGGATGTGATAATCAGCAACATGTGTACTGGATGGCAAGATGAGAAGTGTACCCCTCACTGGTAAGACCAGACCATAGAGTAATCACACTGGATATACACACCCTGACCCCAGTCCCTGGCCAGAATACCACAGTGAAAAACATGTGTAAAGTATAGGTTGTAGCCCTCATAACCGATGTTGAATCAACAAAAGGCCCTGTGCAAGTACAGAATATGGGACACACCACAGAACATGTTATACAGGCATTCCATGAACACAGCCAGGAATGCTTGGTGTATGCAATCACAAATAACAACAACACACAATGCCATACACGCAGGCATCTGGCATGCTGGCCTCCAGCCATTACCAAACCATGCAAGAGAATGAGGAAGTTACCACATGATAGAGCAAACATAAAAAGGGAAGTAATCACTGACCAGTAGTATGGCAACAACATATGTCCACACATACAATCCACTAAGTCCAGCCACAACAAGTATAATCTGTGAATCCAGAGGCAATGTGATGCCAGTACCAAGTACACAGACAACCACAACACCCCCCAATAAATACAAACATATGTGATAGATGCATCCATGTATCCAAACCAGAGGTTGAGCTCCAACAAGCCAGTACTGTCAACACTAGTCAAGAGGAGAAGGTAACCACATACACCACAAACCCAGTCCCACATAGACCTACCACAACTGTAATCCAAACACATAAACACAGACAAATATTCCCCGAGGCCTTAATTACAAACACACCACACCAACAGAAGCCTCCAAAGTAGATCACAAGCAACCACAACCTTCAAACATAGCACATGCAACGAATAGCACGCAAAGCTGGTGTGCCAAACAGTCACAGGCCAGAAGGAGAAACAACATGCCTGATACAGTCATAATAGGTGTCTGTATAGGCAGACACACAGCTGTCCCACTCACCAGACCGAACAAGGGAAAGGGTAGAGTAAGCTGCTTGTAGGCTGCCACAAAATGCCACATAACACAAGTACGCAGGTCACCCCAAAGCAAGCAGAAATATGATGCACTCAATGTCCATGCTGGTGTGAATTACCTGAGATGTACCTCCCTGGTCAACATCAAGAGACATGGATGGTCCCTCCGAGTATGTACCCCAGGGCGGGATGACACTGGCTGTGTGCAGCATCCAACCCTCACCAAGAATGATGCCACAGTACAAACACAGAATGCTCATGTTTAACAGCTGGCACACTTACAGCTGTCAGTCCAAGAGGGTCTAATGTGTGTCTGCTTGAGATGTCAAGCATGACAAGCCATGCTGCTGTTACAGGGATGGCTGTCAGCTGTTACCCGTGTGCGTCTGGATACTGGATAAGGCCTTTGCCGCCTCCATAGAGCCGTATGTAGGCAAGGCCAAAAAGACTACCCACCACCCTAGAAAACATAAGTGGTAGGAAACATAAGGGTAATGCTGACCAATGCCAGATGTGTAAACTGCAATATGCATGCCCCTGAGGCACTTCCCATTATGGAGAACATTGATGTATGCCCAGTGACAGAAGCCTGCTGCAAGCCTAGTGATAGCACACCAGCACTACTAGGTTATACCACATATCATGTGTTATGGCCACAACACCTGCACCAAAACATCAAAGGAGGGGGAGTATCCATATGCAGCACAGACACCCATATTGCCAGGTAACTGACAATGCACAAAGCAGCGGACACCACCCATGTGCACATAACTGTAGTCAAAACTGCTGTACAGTCTGTAGCATGCGACAGACCACACTCTCACACACAAGAACTCCACCCAGACATCCGAAGACACTGGACAGTATGAATGTCCCACCAAATACCAGACAAGGTACACACAAAGTACCACATAGGTGTCAAACCATTATGTATGCAAGGAGTAATCAGGGACCTAGGGACACAGGTCGACATTAATCTGTCATGTGACAGCCACAATGCCAATGTGGCTATGAAGACTGTTGATACTGGACACCGTATCATGAAAGGATTCACATCAACATCAACAGAGGTCACTGTGCCACTGTACTGTTCCCTTATCAGACCCATAATCTAGTACAATGACTCATATGGGATGTACCGTACGTGACACCTGCAGCGGTTCGAAAGACCTCATAGTTACCCCACCAACAGGATAAAGGGTGTGAAATATATGTCATATGCTGCCTGGCTGTAGACACCCCAGCTGACTGCAGTCACACACTGCCTACACAGAGGCATTGTATGTCTGTTGTACAAGGCCATGTCCAACACAGGAGTAATGGACATGCTACACCACAGGAAATCAAAGCCATTGGAGCTGTGAGAGTCACAGATGTCAACCTCAACACATAATGAAATAAGATGTGCTGGAGGGACAGATACATAACCCATAGGCTCCCCACACCCAGAAACAGGATCCCAATCCATGGTAGGCAGAGCCCCTCACTGACACCCCTCAACAGGAATATTGCCAAGTGGATGGATGACCGTACATGTATACTGGGGGTCCCCACTGTGTCACGACCAGACAGAGGCACAGTGAAGAACCTCATAAATGGCCATAATTGAACATAGCAAGGGGTGGCGAAAGACACACACACTCTAGCTAGGCTTACTAATGGCCTTGGGTGTCTAGCCTACTATGAACCCATGAACCTATGAAGATACAAAACGTACAGGACACTAAGGATAATCACAAGGCTTACCCAACTGATGGTAGGAACCATGTTGGGCATCCACAGATATGCTCCGAATCACACAGATATTACAAACAACATACCAAACACACACACATATTGCTAACATACAACCTGTCAGGTGCAGTGCAAACCCCCCCCCCCGAGTGCAAAATACCTATCCCAGCAGATGGTCCCCTGACATTGCAGATGCTGAGGTAACAGCCATCATCTGCAAAACAGAACACACAGCAGCAAAGGTATGTGATGGTGTCTTGTGCTGAGGCCAACATGGACCCCAAGAATAATGGAATGCCAAATCACACTACTGCCCAATGTCAGCCTTACCACAGGATATGTACCCAAAGAGCAGTGTACAACAACAGTGGTCCATCACAACAAAGGTGTTGCCTGAATGGATACTCCAAACTACCACCCCAGGATCCTGACAAGCTTGTTCTGCACAGCTATGGAAAGGATCAGTATGTACCGCAGACAGAAGGCTATTGTGGACCTACTGATACTGGACCCTACACACTGTGGCTGTTGTAACTGCAGAACCTGCCCCTAAACATGTCTGACCCATTTGAAGCAGTCATTATGGTCATTGATGAGGGCTATGTGGTTCACACAGTTGGAACATGCACATGCTTCTAGACAATACCGTACGTGTTCAGTATGGATATGTTCACCAGCTTAAATATACACCCCTATGTCAGTAGAGGGGTTGCAAAGCAGACCAAGGACAGAACTGACATGGTCAGACATGCCGCATCCATGTCAGACTACAAAGCGGATATGAGTGGCATCCCACAAGGCCTGGTCTTGGCCCCCCCACCCCCATTCTGTATACATGTCCCATAGGTATAGGCCAACATGGAAGGACTGTGACTGAGTATGTATGCAGAGGAGTACAAACAGCCCACCATATCCGACCCCCAGCTGACACAAGCAACACACAAAAGGGCCACCTACAAACAGACAACTGTAGCCATAGCCATGTCAGCAAGTTAATTGCAGAACTGTGTATAGACAACCACCATGGATATACAGTAAGTGCCCACAAATTACCACACAGGTGTTAACCCATGAGGTACCTAACATGTAATGTGAGACCTGGGTACTAAATATCCTGCACTGGACAAACATGTGGCTGTAGTGTTCGCAGAAACATGTACCATATACCCACGCAAACATGAAGGTTGGCAGATGTAGATAAGGGGAACTCAATGTGGCTCTGCAGCCATCCTCCATCAGCATCACAACTGACTACAATAGCCCCTGTGGGATATACCACAGCAGACACCTCCATCAACTGTAAAGTCTACAACAGTACCCCACCAGGGGTAGCAAAGAGCATGAACAGATGCCATGTGTTGCCTGAGTAAACAAACTGCAGCCCCACACACCGCCATCCTTCCCAGCTACAGGAAAGCTGTGCCTGATGTATGAAGCCATGTCCAACCTGGAATGAATGAACATGTTGCACCTTGTACAATCTGAATGGCAGTGAGCTATGCACATGAGAGACCTGAACCCCAGCACTGACATACATAGGACAAGCTGTACAGAATGATCCATAACACAGAAGGAACCCCCACACTTCAGTAAACTCCTGGTACAGGTCAGCCAGAGAGTCACATATCGACACCCCTCAAGAGGCATCCTGATGAGTGTATGGGAGATGGTAGGCTACCCTGGGTATCACTGTTATGTCAGAGGTAGACGGAGGCACAGTATACTAACCATGACATATGTAATGGCAAACTCCAGTTACAATGTGTGTCGAAGGACAAACACACCCTGTGACTAGCATCAGAAATGGCCTAGGGAACATCGCTAGTGTTTGCCAATGTCCACCCATGTTGTGGAATACACTAGCAATGTTGGACGAGCCTGGTGTAGGTAGTCCATATCTGAACATATTGCAACATGGTCATATGTGCACAACTGGCCCCTACACAGTCTGTTGTGCTCACTATGAAGATGTCAAGCAGTCATAGGACTAAAGCCCAGGATACTGTCCACCACAGTGAAAGTACCGAACCAGTACACTATACGGTACTACAGTGTTAGGTCATTATGAAAGTATGTTGAGAACTGTCTGCAAAGTATCCCATGCAATCCCTGCAGGCACAGTATAATCCCTGTTGTGGCAGACACGAAGCAGTTGGCCAGTTAGTACACAACATGACACCCAACACACAATCATAAACGTGATATTGTCGAAGTTCACACACACCCAAATATGTGGTGGACTTCAGAGTGCAACATATGGAAAGCTCACACTGGGCATGCTTGCACACTTTGATAAATGAGGCATATGTCAGACAACATGCCATGGAAAGGCTGAACTGGGCATGCTCACACACTTAGGCCATATCTCCGTTTAGCAGTTGGCCACACATATCTGGTATTTGTGCGTGTCAGTCCAGGAACCAACCACAACACAGCAATCAGCCCAGTGCACACAGTAAATGACCACAGAGACATAAGTGATATAGTGGATCGCCGTCATATGCAAACATCTTCCACAGATACACAAGTTGGTCATAGGAACAGGGAATGCTATGGCAATAAAGACCTGCAAACAGTAGAACAGCACAACAAATATTGTGCATCCGACAATTGAACATATGGGTGTAGAGGTCAATACTAGGCTTCTTGCCCCAGGGAATGACAGCTCAGCCAGAGTGTGCTTGGCATCTGCATCCCCAGGATAGTAGGCTACTGTGCCACTGTAAAGTAGGTCACAGAAGGCAACATGTGAGGCTAGTGAGCTGTGCCTCTGTCAAGCAGGGGCACCGTGGAGGTCTCAGGGATTGAATGTGCTAAGCCACAGCCATGTTGTCGGTGTGTGCTGTGAGAGGGTTGCTGAGGATCTCTGACAGTAGGTGTCCATCAATAACAGACTGAGGGAGCCTTATCTGCATTCTCTGGACGATTCCACTGTCAACACTGTGTTGTAATGAGTATGTGTGAATGAAGTGCCGTGGCGGAACTGTCCACAGATGTCCTCCCTCTGTGGGCTACAGCTCTGCAATGTATTAGGTCACTCTGTCTGTTGAACGCGCATATATGGCTGGTGTACAGCTGACAGGTGTCTTGTTGTGGAGCAGTCATGGGTATATGTGGGATAGCATGACCAATGCAAACTGTACACATGCTCATAGGATGCAATTGTCAAGGATTATGCTGAGTGGCCAGTATAGTCCTCCAGCATGGGTCCTCTGAAGTCATCCACCCCAGTCTACACAAGTGTAGGGTCTGCTTGTGCTAAACACAGTTTGTGTGCAGTGACAACCTTGCCTGGGGGTGGAGATGAGATATGGATGTCCAGGGAAAGGTGGGTATGGTCAGATATCAACAATGGTGGTCTACCTCTGGTGTGGAACAGTGAGTACCCACGTTGCAGATGGACAGGTGCAATATGTATTCACCTATGTGGCTGTGGTGTGTGGTTCTGCCATAGCACATGGACCCACAAATTGTAGTGGCTGTAGGGTAAAGTGGTAGAGGCCTGAGTAGTTCTCACACACAATATGCCTGTACCTGATGTTAACAACTGGAATGGTGTATGTGAATACCTGCATATCCTGGCACTGTTCCCAGGGAAGCTAAGTGTGTGTCCTGGATGTGGGTGTGGTGTTCTGGACTGGTTGTGTTGTGTGTTACAGGTCCTGTGGTCCCAAAGCATGGTATAGAACATAACCTGCCAGTGCGATGTGCATATCTGACCCTGACGTAGGTGGCTGCAAATGCATATATATGCTATCCCCCACCTGACAGGTAGTATTATATCTACATACCTCTGTAGAAATAAAGATGTCAGCACCCTAGAAATACTACAGGTGCAGAACAGATGCCCAGTAATTCAGATAGTGCGCTCTGCTAATGCGTCTCCCTCAAGTGTCATAATATAGTTAGGTAGGGGTTAGAATCCTGCAAATGCTCAGTGTGTGTGTGTGTGGGTGAGTGGGGTTTGTGTGTGTGAAAGGCTGTGAGAGGGAAATGTCCCTTTTGGCAACTGGGAAAACACACTACAGGATGCACATTCCCCTTACTAAACACTGATGATGTCAGCACCCTATAAGTACAGCAGGAGAAGGAAAGCCTCCCAGTAATGCGAATAGCATGTTCTGCTAATGCGTCCGTCTCGAGTGTCATGACATAGTTAGGTAGTGGTTTGAATCCTGCAAATGGCAAGTGTGTATGTTTGGATGAGGGGGGTTAGTGCGTGTGCAAATTTGTGTGAGGGAAATATCCCTTTTGGCAACTGGGAGAACACACTACAGGATGCACACTCCCCTTTCTAAACACAGATGATGTCAGCACCCTATATGTACAGCAGGAGAAGGGAGGCCTCCCAGTAATGCGAATAGCGCGCTCTGCTAATGCATCCATCTCAAGTGTCATAACATAGTTAGGTAGTGGTTTTAATCCTGCAAATGGCAAGTGTGTGTGTTTGGATGAGGGGGCTTAGTGTGTGTGTGCAAATTTGTGTGAGGGAAATGTCCCTTTTGGCAACTGGGAGAACACACTACAGGATGCACACTCCCCTTTCAAAACACAGATGATGTCAGCACCCTATAATTATAGCGGGAGAAGGGAAGCCTCCCAGTAATGCGAATAGCGTGCTCTGCTAATGCGTCCATCTCGAGTGTCATAGCATAGTTAGCTAGTGGTTTGAATCCTGCAAATGGCAAGTGTGTGTGTTGGATGAGGGGGGTTACTGTGTGTGTGCAAATTTGTGTGAGGGAAATGTCCCTTTTGGCAACTGGGAGAACACACTACAGGATGCACAATCCCCTTTCTAAACACAGATGATGTCAGCACCCTATAAGTACAGCAGGAGAAGAAATCCTCCCAGTAATGCGAATAGCGCACTCCGCTAAAGCGTCTCTCCCGAGTATTGTAATGTAGTTAGGTAGGAGTTTGAAACCTGTAAATGGCATGTGTGTGTGTTGGGATGTGGGGAGTTTGTGTGTGTGCATTTCCGTATGAAAAACATGTTAGTTTTGGCAATCAGGAGATCACACTACCTGATGCACATTACCCTTTCAAAATACTGATGTTGTCAGCACCCTATAAGTACAGCCAGAGAAGAGAAACTGTTTAGTAAACCGAATAGTGCACTTTGCTAATGCATCTCTCTCACGTGTCATGACTTAGTTAGGGAGGGGAATAAATCCTGCAAATGGCAAGTGTGCATGTGTGTGGGGGTAGTAGGGTGTGTGTAAATGCAAGTGTGAGAGAACAGATCCTTTTGGCAAATACTACAATACACCAGATGCTGTATACTCCCCCAGTAAACACAGGGGATGTCACCACACTATCAGCACAGCCAAACAGGGCTAGTTGGCTAGTAATGCCAATAGTGTGCTCTGCTACTGTGTCTATTACCATTGTCAGAGTACAGATAGGTATGTTTTGGTAACCCACAACTGCCACGTGTGGTTGTGTCACACAGTATGACCTTGTGTGGGTCTTTGTACATAACAATGCATGCCATTGCCTAAACCAGCAATGGCATTGCACACATGATGTATGTGTGTGACACATACACATAAATACCTGTGACCTGCAGTAGTTACCATGTCTGACACATGCCTTGAGTGGATAAATGGTATTTGCAATGTATACCAATATGACTGTGTCTTACTGTGCAGGGTCCGCACGTGGTATGTCTCTATACAGTGTGGGTGTCTATGGTGAAATACCTACAGCAGGGGATACACATCTGGTCTGGGCCATATAGTGTACATGTAGTCGATGTACAGGTGCTGCATGTTCCCACCTGTTGTGGTAGTGGTAACATGTCATTCCACAGCAATTCAGTGACCACATGCTGTGAACCCTTCAACTAGTGTGTTGTAGCTACAGTAATGCTCACACACAATGTTTGGCTGGATGCAGTCCAGCCATATAAACACAGTTCTTGAGACTGTCATATTGCCAGTGTTGTTAAGGAGGATAGGTGGTCTTCCTGTGTATGGGAGGGTTGTGTGTGCCAGGCTATGAACCAGATGGCAGTCTGACACACTGTTAGCTGCACATGAGTAGGCCCTGATGGTTTGTGCTTTGCCAACAACCCGGAGGTGTGTGTATCTGTGGTACCTTGGGATACCACCCCCCTATCCATGTGTGTTACATGTGTAGGGGACAACAGGCATGGTATGGGGCATAACCTGTCAGTGATGGGTAACACCTGTGAGCCATGAATCATGAATCTGGTACTGCACAGACATTGCAGTTCACCATGCTGAGGGCAGTGTCTGGTGCATGCATCTTCCGGTGTACACTGCTGTTGTTGTGTAGCAGCACTGTTAGTGTCCTAACCTGTGTGATACCCACAGAGGTGGCTATGTAAACCATGTCCTGCAGCATAAGGCAGTATGTGTGTACCAAGGAGCTTTGCCATTATACATCGGGCCATGGGTGTCACGTGCAAAATGACCCTTGCACATCATTGTGGCTTCCCTAGCATGTAAGCACACGTTGACAGCCAGTGGATACCCTATGAATGACAGTGGAGACTGAGCATAATGTAGACATACAACACCCTTCCCACATATAGTGGTAGAATACCTGGTGAGGGTATGTTGGCAACCAACATCAGGCTCATACTGGCCTGTGCCACATGCTGAGAGATCCATTCTATGTTCCCTATCATGTAGTCCAGGGAGGTATGTCTCAGGCAGCCATACTGGCATGGTCAATGAGTGAGTCATATGTGTCCATGCCTCTGACTGACCTGTATGCATGTGTTCTGTGGTGGACCATAGTGCCCCTGAGGCATATCACTGTGACCTTCACCAGATACAGCCTGTTGAGCGGGACCCCAGTGCAGCACACAAGACAGGTACCTGACATGTCTGTAGCAGGTGTGTTGTGTAGCCCTACAGGCTGTGAGTGTGTGGCACAGGGGGTGTGCGTACCATGTGTGGCATGTGCTCTGTTCCGACAGAACATATGCCTGTGTGCCAGCTGCAGAGGTGTGTGATGCCCAGGCAGGCTGCTATTCTGAGTCCCCACGTATGCCCCAGTGTGTTCAGCATGCTGTCAGTGCGTGTCAATGTCTGACTTGTATTGTAGTCACTGTAATATATTTTATTTATTTATTTATTTATCCTACATTTGTTGACCAGGATAGTCCGACTGGATGCATGTCCATTTCCAGGGGAGGCCCGTGGAGACAAGCTACGAGGGTAGCAGATACAGCATTACATAATACTAGCATTACATATTACAAACAGATTATTTACAGAGATTACATAAGTAAGCAAGTCAAACATGTTCCACAGGTTAATGTTAGTCCTGAGCACAAGTCAGGATTAAATTAAATTACAGAGTAAAGTGGTTCACAGATTTTACACATTCGAGTTAGCCAGGCTTGATACATTGACATAGCCAGTTAAGTGACAAATGTTGTTTGAGTCTAGTGTTAAATTGACCTAAGGTGGACAGTAGGGTAATATCAGCTGGAAGTGAGTTCCAGGATCTACTTACAGGGTTTGCAAAGAGAGAATCACCGGCTGTGTTATTAAACTTTCTAGTCTGAATTAGTAGTTTGTTAGAGGATCGAAGCGGTCTAGGATTGTTATAGGGGGTGATAATATTTGAAGTGCAGGAGTATTGTCTGGATTATAGAGGATTTTATAGGCCATAATCAGTTGGTTATACTGTATTAGGCTGGGTATTGCAAGCCAACCAAGCTGATTTAGATTGATGCAATGATGTGTCCTAAAAGGCAGCCCAGTGGCAAACCTGGCAATGTGGTTGTAGCAAATTGAGTGTTTGTTAAGGACAGTCTTGTTCATATTCGAGAGTAGAGGGATGCATACAGAAGGGTTGAAACAAGGTGTGAGCGAGCTATGGCACCTTTAGCTGGAGGGGCTAGGAAGGCTTTAATTCTGTAAAGTGACCCTAGTTTTCTATTGATGGCTTTGATAATTTGGTTAACATGTAGGTCACATTTGAGATTATTGTCTATGATGACACCTAATAGTTTAGTAGATGGGTCAGGGGAGATTATTGTGCCATCAGTTGATGTTATGGTAACGGTGAAAGCGGTAGACCTACGTGTTGGTGAAATAACAGCAGTTTACTTTATTTGGGATTTAGGATCAGATGATGTTCAGAAAGCCAGTTTTCTATTGTATTAAAGGTGGTCTGGGTAGCTGACCATAACTCTACTGGAGATGTGGCTGAGCAGATCAGAGTAGAGTCTTCAGCATATTGGATACAGCTGACTTTTGGGATGACAGTATAAAAGTCGTTAACGAAGATGGAGAACAGCAAGGGCCCTAGTATAGAGCTTTGTGGTACTCTGAGGGTGTTAGGTAGAAGGTTAGAGAGTTTGTTCTGCCAGAGGCCAGCCTGCTGTCGACCATGCAGGTAGGACTGAAACCATTGGAAGGCTCCAGTATCTAGACAGTGTTTGCAGGGTGTGGAGTACAAGTTGGTGATCAACCATATCGTATGCCTTGGAAAGATCCAAAAAGAGGGCTGAGGATATATAATTAGTGTTGCAAGTATGGTTTATGGTGTTAGTAAAGGCTAGGAGGCCTGAAGTAGTGCTGTGATGAGGACGTAAGCCATGCTGAGTGTCTGCCATAATGCGATTTTGGATTAGGTGGTGCATGAATTGTCTATGACGAAAGTTTCCATAATCTTTGCAAGTGGAGAGAGTATAGCTATTGGCCTATAATTGGAGAATTCAGTAGAGCTGCCTCCTTTGTGAAGTGGGATTACATATGACATTTTCCAGATGGTGGGAAAGTTAGATTCTACCATGGTTCGTTTGATTACCTTTGAGACGGGGTAAGCAATAGCATCATCTGGTTTTGATAGGTACTCGGCAGGGAGTTGATCAGCAGAAAGTGTAGTGGGTTTCACTGTTTCAATCAAGGTATGGAGAAGTGAAGTGGTGACTGGTTGGCAGCTGAACGCAAGTAGGTTTCTAGGGATGCTACTTTCAGGACCAGGGGAGCTAGGAGGTAGATGGCTAGCTAGGGCCTGAAATGTCTCAGTAAAGAACTGGTCAAAACTATCAGGAACATCTTCAGGGGTATTAACAATAGTAGCAGCAGGGATTGGGGTTGACGTTTGTCCAGGATGTAGTATATATGACATGCCACCTGACAGGGTATGGCATTACTGGGTTCAGAGAGACCAGTCCCCAGATTGGCTGTGTGGTGGCATCCCACACATGTGTTGTACGTTCCTGGCCAAGGGTGATGGCTGACTGCATACATGTGGCAGCTGTGACACTGACACATGACTCACATAAAGCACAACTGGACCATAGAGGCGATTCACAGGTTACCTTTGCACATGCAACCCTAGTAGTGTGATTGCCATGGTGAGTACCAACACATAGGGCCAATGGGGAACAACATACTGAAGGTGTGTATGTGTGGGTGTACCGCTACTGTTTCATAGCACTGACATATATGACTACACACGTGGGTAAATGCCAGGTAAGACGTGTGCAATGTGTCACAGGCAACGTACATGCATACAGGACAGACATTGACGTTCTGTCATGTGTAAAGTTGACATAATATCGTGACGCTATGCAGATGTCACTAGAAGTCTACAGAAGCACTGTAACTCTGCATTGCAGGTGTAAGCAGTGTTCCAGGGAACCCCAAGCGAACATGCATGCAAACAAAGCTACAGTAAACAGGGCTGGAAGTAGTGCATTGTACAACAAAGAAGGGGTAACAATAACAGTAAGTAACAATGCAAATATGTAGGCACTATCAACATGTACCCAGGAATACACAGCGCAGATGCCCATGGTAGAACTGATATTATGTCATACTTATTTGTGATTTGGATTACATTGGTACTGCACACATATCTACATGCACGAACATCCACATGGCATAGTCGTTGTGGGCAACTTGACACCATTACTGTACATGTCCACCATTGCATATCACTACTTGCGTTAGCTTTCCCCTGTGCTACCCATGTATGCGGCTATCTGTTGACAACCTTACCACCGGCATGCAATTATGTGCAGCTGTTATACTTTGGTATGTACTATGGGTGCAGATAACAATTCAGGACATTCATACAGTTACTGCAGCAGGCATGCTGGGATAAACACACAGTCATAGCAGCACACTGTACTGTTACCAATATGATACTACTAATACACTTCTATGTAGTCACCCTGTGCATCAGCAACGTGTTTACCTGTTCCCGCAATGATGTTGGAGATTGCAGGAGGTGGCACAGTGTCATCATATGCACAGGGTGTGGATTAGGTATGCCTGAGTCAGCCACTGATACCACCAATTGACGTGTGTGCATGTGTGTTGGTGAGGGGCAGCAGTACAGGGTGGGGCAGTGTTGGTGCAGTGTGTGCGTGTATGTGGTCGCCCTAGGTGTTAACATTTCGCATGTGTGTATGCACGCACACAGTTCCACCTCATGGCTGCCATATACAGGGGTTTGTGGATAGCCACAGACTGCACCTGGCAGGCCATACAGATCAGTGTCTGTGTGCACGGATACGGTACCTGTGCCTGGCAGGGGTGCTATGGACCGTATCCAGTACTAAGCCAGACTGGGTACTGTCATCAGAAGCGGGAGTGTGTTGACTGGACACAAGTCCCTGTTGGGACTGTCCAGAGCCACGTGCACGTGGTCTCCTGGGGCGTTCTGATGACAGCACAGACCCAGCATTGCTGGGGCTGCTGCTGGCACTATGGGGGCGTGCGCGAGCCTGTTGTCGTCCGTGCCGACTGCCAGCTGCTGCTGCTGCCGGCATACGGCCACGTCGATGCCGCAAACACCCACCATTGCCCTGGCTCATGGACATCTGGTTGTGGAACTGCTGTAATATGTCCCCACAACGTCTGTTTATGACATCGATGAAGTTATGGATAGCATCCGCAATGTCACGCATACTGTCTGTCATGGCTGTGCGACATGCTCTCAGCTCCCTCAGACCATGTCTGGTGTACCTTTCCATACGTGACTGTGCCTGCATGACAGTCCGAAACATAGCTGAGGTTGACAGACCTCTTTGGGCACGTCGGCCAGAGGCAGTACGCCCACAGATGCTCCCACGAAAACTCATGGGCAACTGTCTGTGTGGTACCATCGGAGGACCCTGCCCATGGCTGCTGTGTGGGGACGCATGTGCCACAGGTACCACATTACCCTGGTCTATGCCCACTGTATCCTGTCCATCACCTAGGGACAATGGTGACAAAGGATGTACTGGCAGGATGACTGTGCGCAATGATGGGGTTGACAGCTGTGTACTGTCAATTGGCTGACCAATGGCAGACCCTGACACACCTTCCTGTACCATTACACAAATATCATCATTACCAGTAGCCGTGGCACAGGATTCAGGTTCCCTGCTGCAGGTCACCAGAGCAGCCCCAGAACCTGTGGGAGGAAGACAGGAAACACAGTTTACAGTCTCCAGACATTGTTACCAGTGATGCACTTCTACACACATGCACACATGCACACATGGACACATGCACACATGGACACAGGCACACATGCACACATGGACACAGGCACACATGCAGACATGCACAGGTGGACACATGCACACAGGCACACATGCACACATGCACACAGGCACACATGCACACATGCAGACATGCAGACATACACACGTGGACACATGCACATGTGGACACATGCACACGTGGACACATGCACACATGGACACATGCACACATGCACACGTGGTCACATGCACACATGGGCACATGCACACATGCACACGTGGTCACGTGTACACATGCACACAAGCACACATGCACACATGCACACGTGGACACAGGCACACATGCACACATGCACACATGCACACATGGACACAGGCACACATGCACACATGCACACATGGGCACAGGCAAACCTGCACACATACACACATGCACACCCCGCAGTATACACACAGAGCACTACTGAGTTACACTACTGTTACTAGCATTATCAGGACTATTATAGGTTATGTTAAACACACTCACCAGCTTGGATGGCCTGCCTTGCTGTAACCCTGGAGGGACCTGCAGAAATGATGAGATTAATGTCAGTGGGCACAACTGTGCCATTGATATTGCATATGATACAGTGTACAGGACAGTCAAGTGTACATATGGCATATTACCTGCACGCTCCATGTCGTGCTGCTGTGTGGAACCAGCCTCCATCATAACGCAGGTGAACTGCTGTTGGTGTTCCGAGGCTGGAGCCACAACACTTAGGAGTAGCCCCTCCAGTCTGGTGAGGGGGGGATGTGTGGCCACCCCACCTCCTGTGGCAACCTGTTGCCTGTGGAAATCTGATGCACGCTGCCAGACACTTCGGATTAAATCACTGCAGTGATGTCATACCTGCTCATATGTCCTGTTATGCGTGCCAATATCATTTACCCTACGGACAAGGTCTTGCCACAGTGCGTCACTCTCCTGCTGATTCTGACTGGTGCGGGAAAACAGGATGTCATACTCCCGCACCAGGCTCTGGTGGATCTCCTCATCTTCCACCACAGAGTAGGCGGGGTTACGCTGTTGCGCCATCTCCCTGGAAGAGAACACAGACAGGATATCAGCAGACCATGTCAGCAATATATGGCACACATACTATACATGATACTCATGTGTAGTGATATACTACTACTCCCATATGTTGCATGTGTGTGTGTCGTGGTGGATACACAGGTACATGGCCAGATATCAGTGCTCAGCCAACACCTGTGCAACAATACCTGCCACATTCCACACAACATAGTAGCATGCCCCATCGGTCAGCACACACTGACAGGTGCAATGCACAACCTCACTCTGGGGGTTCATCCCAAGGTACTGTATGTGGGACACCGTCCACTACTGTGATGTGGACAGACTTTACTCGGCCTGGATATACATATCCCACCACCACCACCAGCACAGTAGACTACTTTGATATGTATGTGATTATACAGTTATTCACTTGCTGGGACTGAGATGGTATCCATGCAGCACACTGGGCCAGTGGAAGCCACAAGCCACACTGCTGACCCCTTTGCAAATGCTTACCACGGACATGCCACGGATTGCATGGAACTTGCACACACATGTCTAACCCAGACCCTATGCTCAAAGGTTAGGCATCCTGTCCGGTGGACCCCAGACAGAGGCAGATTGTATAACAATAGCAGGAGGCTACTGCAGGACAGAGCACATTCACATTAAGGGAAGGCATCTGTGGTCGGCACTGGTACTACGCTACGGTCCGTCATAACAACGGCCACGGCCTACTCTGGGAGGGAAATGGACACAAACACTATGGATGACCACAAGGCCTTCTTCAGTTATGTTACACATAAGGACCACATGCCTCAGATATGCTCTGTGTTAATACACACCTACTTAACATTCACCAAACACACGGATATTGGCAACAATCTTGCAGACATGTTCGGTGCACGTATCCCCCCTCCTTCTCCCCCACCAGTTGAAATATTTATCACAGCTGGATGTAACCTCCCTATCATCTCACATGTCCAGGTGACGGCCACCCTCAGCAGAGAAGAACACACAGCATCACTGTGACCTCATGGTATCCCTGGATGTGTGCTACCTGCACTCCGGGAGGACATACAACCGCATATAACACTGATAATTTATCTTGGCCGTACTACAGGATATGTACCTGGACAGTAGCATACAGCAACAGTGGTCCCACACCACTAAGGGGGCACCTCAACTGACCCTGTGAATTACCACATCATATGCATAATGGGCCTGGTCTGCTAAGCTATGGAATTATGCAGTATGGGATGCATATGCAGTGATATCGGGTACCTGCAGACACTTGTTCCCAGCCAGTGTGCCTTTGTGATGGGCTGATCCTGCCTTTTGAACCTGGCTGATCTTTCAAAGCAGTCACTACAGCCATTGCTGGGGCAACGCACAGACAACTGCTGCCAGGATCATGGCCTAAGACTGATTGACATGTAATGTATGGTTATCCCCTTTTGGTGGAACTACGTACACACAACATATCACATGGACATACCTATGGATACAGACCTATGACACATTTGGAGGGTTCACAGTATGCACACTATTAACCTGCTACTTTGCATTACCTGTGTTTGTCGCAGCTGGTTGCGTTACCACTGCTTCTGCTTGCTGCTGTTACTGTCAGTGCTGACAGCTTTGGGTGACAGAGTCACAGTGTATAATTTTTTTTTTTTTTTTGCTCTCTCTCTCTCACTTCTCGCTCTCCCTCTGTCTGCTTCCAGACAGTGCAATGAATGTATTGCATGTGTGGAGTGTTAGCACTGGATGCTTTTGTAGGTATCTGCATAGGTCCATGTGATGGCCTCTGCACCAATTGTAAGCCAGCATTTGCTAATTGCATACAGCCAGTTGTGTACTGATTGCAGTTCTCACTGTGATTTCAGGTCAGCGCTATGAAAGGGTATGTGGGATAGGCGTTGCCCTTTCAGATTGTGAGGGCGGGGACCATGCTGGTATGCTGTGGACAGTGTTCTGTGAGTGTAAAGGTTAGTATCTCTCTCATGATTCAGGCTGTGTTGTATATTCACATTTCTCCATTCCTCTCTCATGTTCCCTGTAGCAAGTGTGTATGCACAATGACTCCTACAACTATATATAGATATATATTTATATATATATATATGTACATATACATACATTTATATATGTACTTTAACTGACATTATTATCTACAAGCTACCAACTAGCATGGCTGTTTCTGTTCACACACTACTATTATGGAAATCCAGTAGTTTTGACAGTAATTCTAAATGACATGCTTTGTGTACTACACATCCTATATTCCCTTTACATTCATCCCTACTATTACATGTTATATTTATTTTAGCACAATGTTCTTGTGTAAGAGTCATGGCTTAGTGGTAGGTCATACAGACTAGTGTTTCCAAGGTCCTGGGTTCGGGACTGACAGTGGGATTTTATTTTGCTTTTGAACTGAGTACAGGACCTGTCAATCAAAGTGACTAAGGCACTTTTAAGCAGTTGTAACCGGGTTAGCACTGGTTTGCGCGGAGCTCACGCATGCGCACTGGTGGTTAGCTCCGTGCACACCCGCTTACAACCGCTTAACGGTGCTTACTCTGGCGCACACCCGTGCTATTTTCTTTGAAAGAAAAGAAAATGGGGAGACAGGAAAGTGGTGAAAAAGGGGTCACAAAGAGGGTAAGACAGTAGGGAAACAAGCTTGGGATTTGCAGGAGGGATGTAGGTAAGGCCCATAGCTGCCCATTTCTTCATCAGCAACAGCTGTGCATATGTATGTAATTTGGTGTGACATTTGAAACCTTCCACCCCTGAGAGAGGTGTCAGGACAACAATAATACTTGTTGTACAGCCAATTGTAATTGATAGATTCCATGTCCAGCAGACATGTGTGCAGAATGGGCAGCTATGTATGGGGCGTAATTTTTTTGTGGGTACAGAGTGCCCTTTTTTTTTTTTTTTCAGGTGAGATTGTTATGTCAGGTGAAGGAAGTCGGTACAGCTGGGGAGGTAGGTTGGGTAGGTAAACAGACAAGACAAACAAGACGCATACAGTGGCGGTGTATGACACGTGTGGGGGGGGTTACACAATTGATGGGGACGGAGGTTTGGATATCCAGAGCCCATGAGCCCACAGATGGCAACAGTGGAACTGATATCCCCACCCATAGGCAGTTGCCATTGTTCCTTCACTGCCCAGGACGGGGCTGTGCTGGGGGCTGTGTAGGCCGGGCAACAGGCATGCCCATTAGTTGAGCCACCCATGCCTCAAGCTGGTGTAGGGGCTCGAGAACAGAGTCCCGAATCTCCCTACGCACCACAGTCCGGATGCTACGGAGGGTGAGTGGTGGTTCTCCTCCAGCCACACTTGCAGAGGGGGGGGGCAAGCCCCATCCCCTGCAGCGTTCCACCCGCAGGTGGCACAGGGCCACTGGAGGAGGGTCCGGACTCGGCACTAGTGCCAGGTGCACTCACCAGCTGAGGTGGGAGAGGTGGGTCCACTGGAACCCGCCTTCCCTGTCGTCCTATGTTTTGCATTATGTCATGACAGTTTGGGTTAGTGACATATAATACCATTCACAATTAGTTGTAACAGCATGCATTAGTATTCCCATTAACCAAACACCCAGATATTCACACCATTGAACAGCGTGCATAACACATGCATAATTTGAACAGAAATACACAGTCCAACAACATGCAGGGTTAATTGATGGCAACAGGCCATCAGGTTTGGATGTATGAACAGGGCAGATGCATCAACGGACATGCAAATATATATGACCCAACAGGACAAACGTCCAGGGGTGTTAATTGTGATTGCACATACCATTTTCACGTGGAATGGGTTATATGTGGTTATAGGGTGGGGTAAAGAAAATAATATTAACACCTTGAATAACAATACATATGCTGTACATTTCTAATAGCTACAGTTATATACACACTACTGTTCTAACTACAGTTTCCTATATGATAACTATTTCAACTTGGTGATAGGACTGTTACTGCAACATCAATATACATTTTATTGTTCTTCATACACATTCATATCTAGCTTTGTTCAGCTACATCATCCTGCTACATTTGCTTTATATAGCTGTAGACAAGTGTGGATGTTTGGTATATCAGACAATCATCCTATCTGCATATTGCAGACTGAGAGCAACATATCCAGATTTTGGGATACACATTCCAGATGCAGCAACACTTTGAACAGATTTCGCTGTTTGGTTTTGATTCTCACATGCATTTCATTCTGTCTTGACTGCAGTATACTTTATTCAGGGATTATTACTACTGTATTGCTGGATTCATGACACTTTCTCACACTCTCTCACTTGCTTTCATTTTACTATTCAGGATGGTACTTACTTCTAGGCTTTATTGACATGTTTTACCTGTAGTTATTACAATCCTTTCCAGCAGTCTCACTTCTGTCATGTTTCAGTATTTCAACAGGGATATATTTCACACATGTGATTTCATCATCTTCTGCAGCTATACTTTTCAGCCTGCTGCAGGTTGTGTACTATTTTCTTACAGGTAGGGCATTTTTATTTCAGAATATATGTCAGACAGTTTCATTTTTTGGTTTAACTTACAGGCTGAAACACACTTTTGTAATCAAGCAATACTTGCAGACACTTTCATACTGTTACTTGCACATTTTATTCCTTACTGACCACACTGCACTCTTTTGCTGACTGTCATACTTTTATATTTCTTTACAGTTACTGGTAGTGGATTACTGACCTGCCTGGTGGCGCAACTGCACCAGCCTATCGCCATAGGCTCTGCGGTTCGCAGAACGGACACCTGCAGCTGTAATATAAATGAAGTAATATTGGAATACACATCTCCATAATATCAGCTAGTTTAATTTCTTACATACATAATTAAATGTAACTTACTCAGTAGTGGGGCGTTGGGTGTTTGCCGGGCCTCCTGGATCCAAAGGTTCAGTTGGTCCTGCTTGCGTCTCTTCAGGTCCGCATGGTGGTGACGGACCTGCTCACCAGTCCTTGGAATCCCTGTGGCACTGGTGAGATCATGAGCCAACCGTCCCACGCCTCGGCCCTGTATGCTCCCCAGAGGACCTGGCCCTGCATGAGTTGGGCCTCATGATTATGGACTAGGAGCCAGACCATGTACCTGGACTCCTCAACGCCCCACCTCTGTGCTTGAAAGCAACTACCCTCTCCTACTCCTGTCATTCTGCCTGCAGGTCAGTTCTACAATCGTTTATGCTGTGTATTCCCGCCTATGGGGCTTATATAGTCCGTTTTTCCCACACATATCTGTGATTGGCCATTTTGGAATTGTATCAACTTCAGTAAACCTGCATTGTCATGCTCCAGTTTGTATTCATTCCTATATATTAGCTGTTATTGCATTTATAGGTACTGCTGTCATGGCTTAGTGGTTCAGTGCCTTGACTATGGTGTATAGTATCCTGGGTTCGAACCTGGCCACTGCTTTTTATTTTTCATGACTGTCTAGACATGCTGAGGGGTGTGTCTGTGTAAAGGCAGTTTTGATATGGCTTGCTCAACGTTGCCCGACGGTTAGCTTGATTGCGCGGTGCGCAGCTCCGCGCAAATGGGGTACACTGCTTTAAGCCTCATTTGGCTATCGGCACGCATATTACACTCAGCTCAGTTAGGGGCACATAGATTTAGCGTGTTAAACCACTGCTCAGCTACGGGCACTCATTTTGCACCAGTTAAACCACTGCTCATCTACGGGCAGATGCACTCACTCTGTTAAACTGTAGCTCAGCTATGGGCACATCTGGCATTTTTTATTCTTTTGTTACCTCACATTTCTTCAATATAAATGGGCTATTTCATTACATTTTACATAAAATGTGGTTTTATGTGTACATATTTGTCAGGGATTTGTTTCCTGCTTATTTTGCTAAAAATAAAAAAAATTGGTGCTGTGGGGGCTCGAACCATGAATGCCTGCTCTTCAGCCAACATCTCTACCGCTACGCTATTGCTTCCTGGCTTATTTTGCATATTTAGTTCTTATATGCTTTCCCACTGACTGCTAACTGTAGCTGCGCTATGGGCACGCCCGTGCAAACAAGCGCACTCACGGTTAAACATTTTTACAATTTAAAAAAAATATATAACATGTTTATTTATATGTTTTCTGTTCATAGTCTGTGGGGGCATGTGTTGTGTTCTGTTTATTCACATTTCCGTGGACTCTGTCATGGGTGTTTACTTTGGGAACTTTTCCTCTTCTGGGGGCGTGTCCGCTTACAGGGCTCGGCCTATGGACATGCCCCCTACTGTCTTACACGGACCGTGTTGGCCTTAAGTGTGATTCAGCATGCTCTCATGAATATGCAGAGCATGCTGACATCACTCCATTTAACTGCAGCCTTCGTGTATGAGTTATAACTCTTACACGGAGGCTTTGTGAATCCTGCCCATGGTCATCGATTCTGTTTTTCAGAAATCTGGTCATCCTACCATTATAGAATGCATCACACCCAGAACACTGATTTATAATCCACATTTGTAGATTTGCACATAAAATAACCAGGAGAACTACAGCACCGATTGGTCACAGTACAAAAACTGACTATCCATTTAAAATATATTTATAGTAATTTAAAATATATTTATGGTAATTGCATTTTATAAATTCCTTTCTTTTTGCTATGTACATTACTTTTTCTATTTTTCTTATTCCAGTTTGAATAAATATTAGCACTTCTTTTATGAAATAAACACAAGTTTCTCCCCCGTATATCCATTATTTAGTGGAAACCTGTAATGAACTTCCAGTTTTCAGTTATAATAATACATTTTATTCCCTAGAAATCTATTCTTAAATGTGTTGCCAAAACTTTCTTTCTGTTAATTGTTGTGTACTACTACCATGTACTGGCTAATCCCCAGAAATCTATTTTGAAAGGTGTTAACTGCAGCTTTATTTCTATTAATTGCTGGGTACTACTGCCACCTACTGGCCATTTTGCAGACTTGCACTTTTTACTCCACATACTATTAAAAGTGTTGTAATTACTTGTGAGGATAAACTCTCATTTTGAAATGTTGCTTCATTTTATCAGCTGCAGCTAATAAAAAAAAAAGAATCATGGCCATTTACTAGCCCTGATCAATTGCCCATAAGCATTTTTTTCTTTTAATTGATTAGGATGCATGCCTATTAAAATGAAGCAACACAATGCTACTGTTTTCTTTTTCTGTTCCTCCATCAATAATTTATCATCTTTCTTATATATTATTAGATTTAAATATTACACTACTGTGCAAAAGACAAAAATTCAGTAGTCTGCTCTCAGTAATTCATAAAATATAAAGAACTTCTTTTGAACCATCCCGTGAAAAGAGAATATCAACTATAAAACATGCATGATCTGACAGTTTCTTAATGTACTGTCATATATGCAATTTTCCTTTCAATAACTCTTGATCAAATTTGCTAAATTGGAGGCCATAGTTGTTCCTGTCATTATTCCAGTCAATTGTTGATATATAATATACCAAGCACACAACAAATACTAAGACAAAACTAATTCCATTAGGGATACCAATAATTTCCTTTTGGACAGTAAGTCCCAACTCTTCAATAATTGAAAACCAAACCATTCTATACTGGTCTGGTAAGGAATGTCTAAATACAACTTAACAGTGAATATTTCTAATATGCTGCTAGAGTGAACAACACTATTTTAATTTGTAAATCAAATCAAATGAATCTTTTATATTTTTATGTTATCTTTAATAACGTTCAATATAAATAGCAATAGGCTCTGCTCTTTTCCCAGATGTGGACATGGTCGATCACAGAAATGTTTTTTTTTTTTTTCCAAGTTATTTATGTACTTTTGATAAACAAAAATTTATCACAATGTGATGCTGGTGGTTTGAAAACATTAAAAATTCTGCTTTGAAAATAAACCTTATTGAAACGAATCAAATATAGTATTGCCTACAATGTCCCATTTCACCCACTCCCTTTTGTCATCCAACGTATTTGCAAAACAAATAGAACCATGGACTTCTGCTTGAAAAAACTAAACTCCAACTGCAATATAAACTGATCACATTGAAGGGAAAGATATCTGTCTCAAAGAATTCCTCTTCTCTGGAACAGGCTTCTCTTTATGCTAAACAATGCAGCTCCTTTACCAACTTCAAATATAGCTTGGATGAGTGAGTGTCTAACTATGTATAAATTCCAGGTCTACCTCATCTGGCCCACATAGAAGAGGACATTCATTGTTGACATTTGCTCTTAATGAAGGGTAAGCACCTACATTACAGGGACTTTACTGGCTAGGATGCAAACATTCAAACTGATCAACAGCTTACTTATGAAACTATGAACTATATAAACTTCAAAACAAACCGCTGCCTGCCTTTGTATATTAGCTGTACCATTGTAGTGCATGTAAAGGAAAGCTATTAGCTCAAAAACTAGAACTAAAATATTGGAACCCCCCCCCAGAAAAACACGATACTACCAAAAAAATATTTTCTGAAAAATAATAACACTTATTTAAAATTCAGACCACACCTACATTAGGTATATGATCCTCTCAAGACATGCAACAAAAATCAAGAAGAGGTTGCTCCTCACTTACACTGAAGGTCCCTGATTTGTTGACATCGCACTCTTAGGGTGCCACTAAGCATCTAGTGGAAGCAAGTGACCTCTTCTTATACAGATCTTTGGGAAAACTGCAGAGTTTCATGTCCCAGTTTGGTAACACAAAGTGTCATGAGTCTTTGAACAACTTTCTATAAATGTTGATTGCGCCCATGATGCAGTTATTGTGGATTGTTTTGAATTGTATTGCTGAAGTCAGGCAACTTAAAGTAAAGGAAAGTATTTAGAGACTGAGGTGGGGGGGCTAGAACCATCACAAAGTGGGATGCTGGAGGTAGAGCCCTACCAGAATTCTTTTTCTTTTTTTTTTTCTTTTTTTTTTTTTTTTAGCTGGGTGCGATGTTTGTATTGCTGACTTCCTTGGTTTCTAATACTAGGGGTATTTTACAATTTTACGCATAATAAAAATAGATTCTTACATTTCACAAAGTGACAACTTATTCTTCACCAAGTACTTTCCGTTCTTAAATATACTCCGACTTCTTCATAGTGAAACTAACTTGCATATCCAAGCTATTTAAATAATTAAGACAATGTCCACAAGACCATAAAACCCTTTCAAATGTTAGCATATAGTAAAAGACCATTTAGAATATATATTTTTTTAAATTAATTCCAGGATTCTTTAATTTGCATGTACGCTTTGAGCTAGGCCTACATGCTTTGTTGGTGTTAGCACAATGAATGTACAAGCTGCTAAGCAAGCCTACAAATTTAGTAGCACCTGTTTGTGGCTAGAACAAGTGTTAGCAGTCACAAAGAGGTACACAGAGACTTTAGCACACAATATAAAGAGCAGGTTGAACATCAACGCAAACCCAGTAAGTGAGCATCGGGCAGCACAATACAAGACAAGGGGAACTTGAAGTAAATAATTAAGAGACAGGGGAAGCTAAATATGAAAAATGTACATAGATTTAAATTGGCTTAGGGTACAAACAGCAGTAATTAAATATATTTTAACGTATACAAGTTATCCTGTTTACTTAGAGACAGACACTTGCATAAATAAAAATGAATGCTGACAAAGAAAGGATGACAGGACACGAAGCTACAGTGTAACAATGGGGAGTAAATGTGATATAACATGCTGAGTTGAGATAACAGCAAGGACAGTAGATATGTTAGTGGATATTTGCATATACTGCTGTCATTACATATCAGATTTGTATCTAGAAAGCAATCTATTCTAACCGACAGTATAGTGTATTCCCCATCTTGCATGTAAAACATAAAACAAATGAACCCTACAGCTGTTGTCTTATGCACTTTGGAAAGGGACATGTTTTTCCAGTTGCTGTCACTTTTAACCATAGAACAGGTATTGTAAAGTTAAACATATATTACCCAAATGTGAAATATATTAATGTGAATTAGAAACATTAGTAGAAATAGAGATTATAAAATTTAAATGTAAGTTGCCTACTTTACACATTCTGTGGAATGCTCAGTAATATTTGTGTTACTGACATGATGATATTGAGAATGCCTAACTACACCTGTATGGCAGGTATATGGATGTCCTCTGCCACTGGAATGTGTACTGTGAGAGTGATCAAAGGTAACAATTTACATCCACATGATTGGTGTTAGAACACATATACAGATTAAAAAATTAAGTATTTTTTTCATTGCATTTTATGTATGTAGGGAACAATAGTGATGATTGTTATGGCAATGCACAGATGTGACAATGGGGAAATGTGAAAAGAATCACGTACAACTGTGCAATAATTCCAATAACAGTAATAAATAATAAAAAAGGCAATTTAATTGTTTTTTAGCAAACTGCAAGTTGTGAATTGTAGTAAGTCAGTTACTGTCCATGCATGCTGTGTATGTATGTAGCAAAATACAGATGGAAATAACACATACACAAATGTGTCACTTTGACCAGGATATAAACAGGGTAATGATGTGATAAAATAATACTACTTATCTAACTATGGCACATGTGGCATATGTGCATGCAAAATAAGCATGGTAATGCGACATATGTGAACATGCCCATAAATCAAAGTACAAATCAAGGGTAGTCAGTCCCCTAACAAATGGGTTGTGCTTCTGAAGGTTATGATGTATATCAGTATGTACAGGATGTATTTATGTGCATATCACAAATGGGTAGGTAGCTCAGACAAAACCTGACAAAATAAAAGCCCATGCCAGCATTATGCTGTTAATACATCAGCTAATGGAAAATATAGCAAATGTCAGGCTGCAATTATATGAGTATGATATGTGCAACTGTAGTCAGTGATATGCTGAGAGTCCTTCCTGGTGCAAGTAGCTACACCATACATTTTGACTTAAATAAATGTATCAAAGTGCAGAGGTCAGTGCAGTATATTGAAAGTGAGATTTAGCCTTGAAGTGAGCCTTTGTTAAAAACAATAGTAATACCTGTGTGACACTACAGGAACAGACATCTCACCCAGGTAAAACATTAATGCTCGTTACTAAGTGTCCTGTTGAAGATTTACATTACACATAGACCAAATGTATACTGTCCTGTGAGAAATGCTGTCATCCTCTGACCATAGGTCAATAATTCCATTGCACAGATGTTGGCAAAGCCAACCATCCACAGGCTAATGCTGCTAAATTTTGCCCAAGACGAAAACATGACAAGAACTGTCTCAGAGTATGGATTACGTTTTGAACTTTGTGCTTAATAACATGCATCTATTACATTGCCATAATGGATATGCTCACAAGGAGTTACAGCAAAGACATTAACTATGCAACACAAAAACACAAGGAAGTTTCATAGCATAGGCCCATTCAAACTTAGAGATGATTTTGCAGCATGGCACAAATTAAGTATTTCTATATAAGTCATCATCTCCTAAAAAGCCCTAGGATGCGAACTAAAGAATTACAGTAATATATAAATGTTTGCATGAAGTAATCCAATAGGGATCATTATTAGTGGGGAAATAAATAATGCCTATGAGCATTCATTGACATAGTCAGCATTTACATCTTATCAAATTCAAACACATGCTGAGGGCAGATCTTAGAGAGATGCATGTCATCCACCGATGCCACAAAAAGAGGCATATCTGATATGTCATGAAGAACACACTTGAAGGGATTACATCGGTATCCTATTGTAATGGATGTGACTCCCCTAACATGGAGTGTGAGACCTAAAAAGGTGTGGCCTACTTACTGCATCATATCTACATTCTTTGCCTAAGTAACTGCTGTCTATCACAGTTGTCTGACAGATAGACCTTACCAGATTCAAACCCCCTGCAAGTCATGCTACACACTTGACAGAGTTATGTATTAACTGCATCTGCCACAGGAGATAGCAATGGAGATTGTCATAAATAACACAAATCAAGGTCTGAACTAAGAAAGGGCTTTTGATGTTAATTCATCCAATACAATTTTTCTGAGTGATGAAAAGGATGTAACTATGTTAATATTCTCACAACAGTACAATATCACTCTTGTTTGACCAAGCCAATCATTTTTTTCCACAATGTTTTGCACACATACAGTCCCAGATTCAAACCACAGTCTATATGCTTAGATATGTTACATAAGTCAGTATTAACTGCATGTGCCACAGGAGCATTCTCACCACAAGAATCACAAAACACCTAATGTACTGAAATATGTTTGTGTGACATAGAAATAACTTGATCTACCATTGTATGTGTCACAGCAGTGCACTCTAATGTTGTCCTTTGCTGGAACTGAACAGCTGCCTACATAAGACAACAAGCTACCAAAATGGATATTAACTACATGCACCACAGGTGAGGTACATGTTGTAGGTGTAGTCTGAATTTTAAATATGTGTTACTTACTATTTTACAGAAAATACTTTTTGGTAGCATCATTTTTGGAGGGGTGTCTGATATTTTAGTCCTTGTTTCTGAGCTAGGGGGACAGAACATATATACATTTATGACATCATATCATTGTGTTGCAAAGCAGTTGTCTGAGGTAGAGGTGATGTGGAGGACTCTCCTGGTCTAGTTGTACACAGTATAACTGTGGGGGACATAATTCATGCATAGCAGGATACTGACATACACTGATAACATTAAGTCACTGTGGATTTCAAACGCTTACCTATGTGATCACATAAGTTACACGGTATTGCATAGACAGAACATGTCACAGAAGAACCCATGCTATAATTGTGAGACAGTGTGTTTCTGAAGACTTTACATCACCCTATTGCTGCATAGCACATGTGTGCCTGTGATTTGGTTAAAAGATTGGTGGGATCTGTTTCCTTGTCACAAAATATTGCATGATGCTAGGTATTCCCAAACACACATACTGCATAATGCAGTCATCAACATGATGATAGAAGCTCAATGTATAGGTAATTTCTGATTCAAACTCAGTGCAAACTAAGGCAACACCCTGCAGAACACTGTATCATTTCCTCATGCTACAAAAGATGGCTTACTACTAGGTATAGAAAAGGAACATTTCAACAAATGGCATCATCGGTGTTTAACAAAGGAGTGTCTATGCTAAAATGGACAGAAAGCCATGAAAGAGAAATGTCCAGCTGTACATATACACATCAGATATGAGGATGATACCACTATTACCTGGATATACATTCACAAACACCCAGACACAACTGACTCTATGGAGTAATGTCTGGTTTTGAACTGACTACCTCACTAAAATCACAAATTAAAGAATATCACATGAATTGCAAGTGCAACTTGAGATGTTTGCTTACAATTGTGACAGCGCATATTTGAATGGATGCCATCACCATTATTTTAACAGGGTGATGTGCCTTCTAAAAGGGAGTAAACATAACAGGAGAGTTCACTAACACAGTACAGCTAGACATTACATATGTGGTTAAAGCCATGTATACACAGCATGAAGGAGACATGCATTCCCAGTAGTCATTCACTGATGGATTCAAACCACCTATTTATCTAGTTACACAATTTAGAGAACACAGTATCCACAGCAAATGCCATAGGGGAAGTTTGATTACAACTATGAGATAGTACTCATTTGAAAGGATAACATCACTATGTTTCACGGAATGTGTTTTGGCTAAAACTGCAACTAATTGATATGGGGAGACCTCCTCCAGTGTAAATATGTCTTGTAAGTAGAATTCACCACAAAGGGTCTTCTGATGGAGCCAAACTGGCATAACAGGAAAGACACATACACACAAATACCTACCTATCAAGTTATAGAGCCTAAAGAGTACAATATCAACTGCACATGTCACAAGAGAAGTCTGTCTTCTACTCTAAGAGTGAGAAATTTTGAAAGGAAGAATCTTCATTGTGTTGCAGGTATGTTTGTGGGTTCAATGTTTATTCTGAGTGAAAATGTCTATATCAGATGTGTGGAGGAATCCAATTTTACCTAGCAGCAGTGATGCACCCACCCACTCAGAATAGTCAGTCAATGTTGTATTTGAACACCTACCTATCTGTTTACACAAAACTTGGTATCAACTGGAAGTGCCACAGCAGAAGTCTGACTTTAAACATAGGATAATGCACATTTTAAAGGATTACCACATCAGTGTACTGCAGAGAAGCTAGTGTGCATCACAGGTTTGAGTGAAAAGTCGCGTGCCTTGAAAGGCAGAAGTAACAACAATGTGTTGATCACAAGTAATTAAATACTACTCACATATGTTATCTGTCATGCCATTCAAGTACATTTTTTATTGTGAGTGACATAGCTGTTTCAAGTAAGGTGCACTGATGACAGTCACATTTGTGAAATAGTAGACTGACAACCAATTGTTTTTGAATTTTCAGCTCAGGATGACTTAACCATCCTGCAGGGAGGTTTGTCCTAAATAAATGGGGCCAAAAATCATGCAATGAAACTAAATGCCAAAAACTTCATGACTGTATCCTTCGGGAAGTCATATACCCTAGGGAACTACCACATTGATAGTACTCCCCTAAGAGATGAACCAGTTGTTTGGGATTTGGGAACTTATGTGGATAGTGACCTAACTTTTAACCAACATGTGTCTTTTGCTTATAAGCAAAGGGATTATGTCTAGATCTAGAGATAGGCCAGTCATTGAGCATAATTCCCCCTTTTGCATGTATCTCTCCAGACACATGCAACAACTGAAAGACACAGAGGTACCTTACTAAAAGGATACAAGGCCTAAGCAACATGTCCTACATGGACCAGCTCAAAGCCTTGTTAATATACTCAGTATCCTAAAGACTGCTAAGACTTGACCTGATACAAGGCATCCTCTGACTGAATACTGATGGATTTATTGCACATCAGCAAGTCAAATGGCATCAGAAATACTCAGTCAGGGATCTAAAGCACTGTTGCAACAGAATGGTTTGGAGAGACAGGTAAATCTCACAGAGGATACCATTACTGTGAAACAGTCTCCGCATCCACGTAAAACAAAGTTCATCCCTGTCCATATTCAAGCACAACTCAGATCTATGGATGGGAAGCAGAAAATTTACCCAAGCACTGCCCCCTGCACTACTAATAGGCAGAGGCAGATATTAAATGCTTTATCCCATGCATGGATCCAATAAAGTATCTATGGTATGATACCAGTTATTCTCATTACGGGAAATATATAATTATTAACCATGGGATGTGTAAGGCCAGTTATAGGTTAATTTGAGCACAAAATGGGAAATTGGATAGACATAAAATTGCCTACAAGGGCAACTAGTCTAGTACTTACTTATGAACCTATGAACCTATGGTTGTATGCAAACTGCAATCATTTGTTGTGTCATTTTCAATTGTCTGATGCTTGATCAGTGTGTAGTGTAAATACAAACAGCCAGGCCAAAAGATGGCCTGCTTATTATCACTGATGAAGTATCTGTAAAAAGGTGTCACACCATCGTACGTGATTTCCTACTGTAGGTGTTGGAGTGCAAACAAAACTTTACAGAATGAAGTGTTAGTCAACATCTTAGGGAAATCCAAATATCTTCAGCAGAACAGTCTATTATAACATAATGAAGTAATACAAACCACTTGCATTGTTTTTTTTTATCTGAATTACTGTACGTGGTGGTGCAGCGGTAGCATTGTTGCCTCAAAGCAAGAGGTTCTCCCATTCGATTCTCAGCTGGAGTGCAGGGAGTGCCTTCTATGTGGAGTCTGCATGTCCTCCCCATGGTTGGGTGGGCGTTCGAAAGACATGCGTAAATTGGTGTGCCTTCATTGAAGGTTGAACGTCGAGCTGGCACCTCGGCGTTCATAAAAATCTACTGCCAATCATTAGCAGACCAGAGTTCCGCTGTGGCGACCCCTAACGGGGAAAAGCCAAAAGACAACAACAATTCCTTGAAGTGTACTACTAACATGTTTATTTGCTTAACTGATGGCAAAGTATTAGTGCATGTGTAGTTACATTGTGAGGTGCTGAATTTACAGCAGGAATTAACAATAGTCTATGGTGTTCAATGCCAACCTTCAAACAAATAAGGAGCACAGACATTAAAATGGGTCAGATTCTGATCAAATACAGAATAGATGTGTCTTGTATTAATAAATAAACCAGAAAAATGTGTACACCAAGGGATAAATACCTCGTGGCCAGTAAATAAAAATCAATAATGGAAACAAACAGTGGCAGCGAGGTAGCCAAGCACAACTCCTTTTGCTGTTCTGTTAAAAACATCTTTATTATGAAAGTGAACAAAAGGTAAGCACTTTCGCTAAAATAGCTTCATCAGACCTTCAAACAAATAAAAACTGAGTGATACATTTATAGTACCTTTCATAAACCCTTAACCAATCCAAATCAATCATCAGTTCAAATTTAAAATCATGTGATGTTACAAAGTATCAAAGCATTTAAAGTAATAGATCCAATATTAAAAATTCACTTAGAAAACATCCCAAGATCTGCGCCTTAAAGCTAAGCTATATAACTATATAACTATATATAGAGGGGGCCCATCAGTACTTTACAAACCAGCATAGGTGTGACACCCCACCCCCCTCTTCCCCTACCCATCAGGATAGACAAAGACTTCAGGCAGAGCAGGTCTGTGAGCAGAGGCCGCCAGAAGCGCAAACTATCAGGAGAGAGGAACACAGGGCAAACCCTGAAGAAAATGTGGGCAAGTACAGGGAATCGCTAGTTTTGAATATTTCCTCTCATGAACTATCTTTAGAAGAAGAACAAATCTTAAATAAAGGACTCACTTTTATCCCTACTAGTGAGAGCAAATTATCAGATACAGTTTTGGACCTTAAGGTCTTTTGTAGAAATATCATGTTAAAATTACAATTTGGAGATAGTGATGGGAGTATACAACCTTTTAGGAAACCCAGTACTTATATTCCACATAATCATCCATTAGTGGACGCTTACATTAAGTTGACTGAAGAAGAATTGTTTAGATTTTATGATGGGAAAACAACTCAGAGGAAGAGATATAAGAGGGATAACTTGAGCCACGGTGAAAGGGGTGTGCTTAAGAACCTGCAAGGGAATGACTCTATCATTATTAGACCAGCTGACAAGGGGGGACTTATTGTTCTCATGGATAAGAGTCATTATAATGAATCTATGAAAGGAATGCTGAGTGATCAGAAATTTTATAGATCATTAACTTTAACTAGTGTACATCAAATTATGAAGATCATTTCTGACCAGTATGCACCCTCAGCACATTTTTTCTAATTAGATGACTTGAGGAGTGGGTTGATCACAGGTGAGGTTTATAAATTTCTGAATGTTGCGAACCCGTTGATCCCCCTTATACATGGCCTTCCCAAGGTCCATAAAAAACTCCTGAATCCACCAATGAGACCCACTGTGGCGAGTGGAGGGTGGTCCACAGAACAGATCTCAATTTATATTGAGAAACATCTTAGACCAGTAATAGAACAGAATAGGATGGTCTTAAGGGACTCTAAACAGTTCTTGATAGACTTGTATGATTGTATTACCAGCTTGGGCCCTTTAGAGGGTGTGTTGTTTGTAACATTTGATGTTCAATCACTCTTTACGAACATATCGAATGAATTGGGTATACAATATACACATGAGTACTTGGTTTCTAACAGTGAATATGACTGTTCTCTTTCAATTACCTGAATTTCAACACCATGTTGTGTTTTATCAACATTTTGTTGATGACTTTTTTTGTTATGGAAAGGTGAGATAGAACAACTTATGATGCTTCATACCTTGATGAACAATTTGCTAGACTGTTTGAAATTTACCATGAATAATTCATATGATCGTATAAAATACTTGGATTTATACATACAGAGATTGGACAGTGGACTTGTGGATACCGGTGTTTTTTTCGCAAGACTTGCTATAGGAATGCCTGTTATTTAGAACCAGTATGCACCCTCAGCACATTTTTTCTAATTGAATTAAGGGACAAGGCATGAGGGCATCTAGGTTAAATCCCACTACTGTAGGGTTCCAAGAAGAGCTTGAAGACTTAACTTTAAGAGTTGGTAGTAGATGTTACACTATGGATGAGATTGATAGGAGCCTTTCTAGAGTAGGCCAGTTAAGAGACAGTGTAGCTCAACCCTATTATGGACCTTGAAAGAACCTCGCTCAAATAGACAATACTTTTTTTAGGGGAAATCAGTTGAAGATATGCATGTTTTATTCTAGTGATTCCCAGGATGTCAAAGAAGTTTTTAAAAAGCATTGGTCCCTTCTGACAGTAGACACTTCTATAGGTGATTTAGTGGGCCAAAGTCCGAGATTCCTATATAGGAACAAGAAGAACCTTAAGAGACTATTATGTTATGGTAGTAATCATAAATTTACAGGAGATCAAACAAATTCCACTAAACCATGTGGTAAATGTAATTTCTGCCCTTTTATTCATAGTTCCAATGTTTTTCTACATCCAGATTTGGACAAGGAATTTCACTTTAGAGCAATGGCAGATTGCTCGACCTCTAACGTTGTCTACTTAGTGGTTTGTGAATGCTGCCACTGCTTCTATGTGGGAAAGACTAATAGGCCCTTTATGGACAGAATAAGGGAACACCTTTATGGCATTAGGACTCAATCTGAACATAATGTCCTTTCTAAACATATTAGAACAACAGATGACTTGCACAAGTTTGGGTTCAGGGTGATTGAAGTTGTGTCTCCACACATTCGTGAAGGGGACCTTAGGAACCATACGGAGAACAGGGAAACCCACTGGATCATTACTCTTAGAGCTGACAGAGGGAGTGGGTTAAATGAAAGGGCATCCATCAAGGCATTGCTTAAAGCACACAGGATTAGTAAACATTGATGTCTTTGATGTTATTAGTCATTTTGACATTTTAATGTTCTCAGATTTGAAGTGTCTTAGAAATACAATGTCCAAAATATTTTTTATGCTGTGCATACATTTATTGAGATAGCAATGTTTATTATTAGGATGTGCTTTTTTATTATATAGCTATATAGCTTAGCTTTAAGGCACAGATCTTGGGATGTTTTACAAGTGAATTTTTAATATTGGAGCTATTATTTTAAATGCTTTGATACTTTGTAACATCACATGATTTTAAATTTGAACTGATGATAGATTTGGGTTGGTTAAGGGTTTATGACCAGTACTATAAATGTATCACTCAGTTTTTATTTGTTTGAAGGTCTGATGAAGCTATTTTAGCAAAAGCGCTTACTTTTTGTTCACTTTCATAATAAAGACGTTTTTAACTGAACTGCAGAAGGAGTTACCTTGCTGCCACTATTTGTTTCCATTATTGTCTTATATTAATGTTTCATGTGTCCTGATTTACACATTTGTTATGATAGTTGCAGTACATTACTAATTATATAGATAATACAGGTGCATAGTTACCGAGCCCTCATACGCAATGACTTTTTTTTTTAGGTATGTTTTAATTCTTGTTATGTAATTGTATACGTTTTTATGACATGATTGATTAATACAGCTAATACATGTATAACAGACAGATATACGTCATGATTAATTTACTTCAGACATGCATAGAAATTAAAACACATTGATCCTATCACATTATGTATGTATAACAACAATATTACCCACATGTGCCTATTGTATTGTGCATGTAAGCACATGAAGGTTTGACTGTAAGTATTGTTTTGCAGTTATTTTGGGGAAGATAAGAGTATTTTCTGAATTATTATGAAACACGTGAGGGACCTAGCATGTTAAAGCTGGTGGAAACTCTGGTGTATGGAAAAACTATGACACATGAAAATTGGTAGTCTGTGTACTTTATAGCACTACTTACAACTTCAACATCCTATACTGTGTACATTTAACTCTGCAGCCTGTTCAAGAAATTATAACTGTCTCCTCATAGTACTATCTGACTGTCTTTCCATAGCACAATGAGACCAAGTACAGTAGCATGAGGGCATCAGAATAATGCAGCCAAAGGCAAAAACTTCCCAGATTTTGCCATAATCTTTGTACTGTCATTTTCTGTTAAGTTACAGGTGCTGCTCATTGCCAGGCATTATGCAAATGCTGAGAAGAAACACTGATGAGACAGAAGGCGTGAGAATAGGGAGAAATGTGGAGACAGGGATAGAGAGATACAAGGAGATTTGTTTGTAGGACATTTCTGCATAGCTTTGTGGTATATTGCCATTAGGATTGTCATCATAATTCTTTTGTCTGACTTAGTACATACAAAGACAAAAATATTGGTTGATAAAATTTATTTTAATGGGAATTCTTCAAACATGTGCAAGGAGTTGTTATACTCTACTGCCTCAGCATATAATAGAATTTCTCTGTCTGGGGAAAAAAATTCATATTCACAACACAATGGGAGAACAACATTTTACATTATTCAGTATATGATGATATATGTATTTCTATGGGAAGGTAGTAAAGCAAGTTTAGAAACATTGATGAAAATTCTCTCAAACGCTAACCAAACTCTCTTTGAGAGGTTACCCTTTCACCCTTTGACACTAATAGAGAAAATGCATCAGAAGTTTAGAAGGAAGAACATATATATTAGCCCACTGCTGGGCACAATGCGAGAACCACAGACTTTAGCAACCCCCCATGCTTGCTAGCTAAATGAATTTCCCTGCTTCTCAAACTATTTTAGTGTACTTTTTAATAATGAAACTGATCAATTTATTATTTTTTTTTCTCTCAACTATGTCCGCTGTAGGCAGCGGAGTGAGAGTTAACAAACAAAACCTTTTATAAAAAAAGCAGCAAGCAAGAAGAGCCCTTCCGAGTAACTGAAAAAATAGATTTGTTGGTTCACAATAAAGGATCTTTTGCTTCAACGGAGAGGTATTTGATAAAAGCCAAAATGTACAGACCTGTTTTCAATAATGCTCTTATAAACTTAGCAAAATGCTAAAATATTAGGTATTCTGTTAGTATGCTTTCTGAAGATCAAACATATGGCATTACTTAATTACTTCAATCCTCAGTAATTTGCAAGAAATTCACATGTATTGTAATGAATGCACCAAAAATTAAAATGCAGAAAGGTGCATATCCTTTGTAAATCTGTACACTTTAGAAGTATTACTCTGCACAATAAAGTATTTCCAATATGGATCAAGACTGCATAGGAAAGTGGAAACATGATGTGGACATAAGGAGGATAGTGTTTGGTTAATTACATTTGCAGCACACAGTTACACACATATTAGTAATATGGAAAAACATTGCATAAGTGTATGACATACAACTGGATTCAAACCCTTGACTGTATAAATTAAAAGTGCACAGACTGGAGGATTATCACAGCTCACGACATGGAAAGTCATACTGTATTGAATTAAAATCACACATTTTTTAAGGGACACTGACAGGTTGCAGAAAGGCAGAATGTAGGCATTGATCTTCTTCACAGTTGTATCAGTAATAACATCCTTTAGGGTGTACACGACATCCAGCAGCCTAATAGATGTGTAAGAGTAATTGTATCACATGTTACTGCTTTTAGTATGATTTTGATATAGTGCAGTTGGCTTAAGCATATTTGCAGTGGAGTATCTGCAGTATAATGCAGTCTAAGGCAAAAACTCCCAAGATTTTGCCATAAGATGTAAACTGCTATTCACCATCAGTTAGTATTGCTACTCAGTGCCAAACATTGCACAAATGCTGAGGAATCAGACTGAGACTACAGGAGCAAGTTAGAGAGAAAGAGAGGGTTAGAGGGAGATAGAAAACACTTCAGCTTATGGGCCATTCCTGGCCATCTTTGTTGAGTGTTACTCTTAGGTTTATCATCATAGTTATTTTGTCTTGCTCTCTACAATAAAATGTCCCAATAGGGAGCAAGCAGATTAATACAGGAGGAGGATTATTGTGGTTTTAATAACACACAGCCAACCGTTACACACAAAATAGCCATATAAAAAACAATAAGGCTTTGACATATTTCTGGATTAGAACCCTTGACAGCATGAAAAAATCAGTCAGTAGATCTGAGCTTTATCTCAGCACACTACATAAAAGTCCTACTTCACAAAGCTAAAATCACTCAATTGAAGGGATACTAAAAACACACTGAACCATGGAATAATGTAGTTGAACAGTACATCCAGCAGCTTAGTAAATATCCAGGAGTACAAAGTGATTAGACAGGAGGGGAGAGAGTGAGAGATGGAGACAAGGAGACATATAAAGAGTTTTGAATATGACATATTTCTGACCAAATGTGTGG
>NC_056729.1:155831697-155854197 GCF_019279795.1 Protopterus annectens | reverse complement strand
AGGTAGGTGGACCACGGGTATGCAATAATGGGCTTAGGTGTGCAGGTGCTGGTTGGCAGAGATGTAGTAGGCCCGCCCAGAGGAAGTCATTAATATTCCTATGTGGGCATAGCATACGCCTACACCTCCCAAACCTGAAGAGCACATCTACCGGATAGTCTGTAAACCATCGCGGGAATACATAGAGACCAAATCAGTGCCGTGTACCCAATTAGCATGGACGTTCATAGTTATGAATCAGAATGTAACAAAGTCCAACTAAACACTTCCAGAACTAGTGATATTAGGTGGACAGGTGGCAGAATACAGGTAATGACAGATGACAACATGTATGAGTCATAAACAGCATGTACCTCGACAAACGTGAATGAATACATATGCTCTGTGACTGTAAATGTGTCTGGTTAATAGAAACAATCGTCTAAATGTGTCCCACAGGTTGTTTTGCATTGTTCCTGATACAGTGTTCATTCACACCCATTGGCAAGTGAGGTCTGCTAGTGATGGAAAGTGCATAATTTGCTGACTACCTTAGGTAGATGATAGCATAATAGTTGAGGTTCAACACCCGTACGCCTTTGAGGGACACATCCGCCTGGGCAGTTGTGTCCTGCAAAATGACAGTTATGGCACATGGTCTGTGAGTTCGGGAAAGGAGGCTATATAGTGTGTGTAGTGGTGTCAGACATTAATTTGTTGTATCAGAAACAGCTACATGTAATAGGAAACAGTATTAGCAATTATAATGCTACAAGAATAACCTTAACGTATGCAAACCATGGAAGTCATCAGTTTACCACTGGCTGTGGGTATGTGTTGCCTTGACACATGTGATAGCTCTACATATAGGATCTATAGGGCTGCCACCATTCTGAATGGCCAAAGTGGATCCTGCTCTGTAGAAATGTCAGATGTACTAGGGCAGAACATACCTACAGCTGTGCATAGTACAGAAATATACATATCGGCACAAATCAAAGCATAGTCTAGCAGCAGTAAAGTTGCTTATGCTACTACATATAACATATCAACATGTCAGGTATACAAGAACTGTAACAAGCAACCACTACAGACATGTACAACATGAGAATGTCCCCTAATCAGGACAGTTGCAATGGCTAGAGTATTGTCCATACCTCTCAACTGTATGATTTTCAGGGACATCCCTGATTTTGACTGAAAGTTTAACTCTGTCCCTCTGAATCCCTCCTAAAATTAGTGACTTTTGGAGGAAAGGTGGTGAATTACACTTAATGACTAATGACAATAAGTAAGAGTTATAAACTTTTACTTCAGAAAAGGTGTATTAATTGATATGCTCTGATTCTGTCAATGTTTCAAGTTAATAGCACTACTTTTTTAAAAGTGTCCCTGATTGTCCCTGATGTTTTCTTGACTTGTCCCCGATTCAGTAGAAATGTATCCCCAATTGGTTGAGAGGTCTGGTATTGTCACATGACATATGCATAATGAGGGACTGTCCCATGCAAAGTGGGAAAGGTGCCACTCCTACAGTCTCCCGTCGTGCAATCTGAAAGGTGGAAAACGTACAGTAGGTATGCGGTAGCATGACTTGGTGGACAGCTGCGTTAACAAAATCATATTCACATGTCAGCATTGCAGAGTATCGGTTCCCATGTATCAGGCAGATGGGAGCAGATCATATGAGGAACACGCATATAATATGATTACATCACTGGACAGGCCGCCGAGTCCATACAGTCGAATGCCTGCCGTTGCCAAATGGTTACACATACCCGATACTGTTGTTATGTAGTCTGATGTAATACGCATCACAAGGGATCGCACACACCCAGGGTGAGTGACAAATGTAAGCAGAAATGTCAGTGAGCGAGCGGCTGTAAGCGTGTTTGTCTACCAGTATGCCAGTAGTGCACTGTCAAAAAATGTGGAGTCTAAACGAGTATAAGGTGCTGTAACCAGAGGTCAGCAGTGCTTAACACTGTGCAAACCCATGCACAACTGCTCCCACCTGCAGGAATGTGCCTTACCCAGTCCGTATCCAAAGGTGTCGGTCTGTCCGCAAACAAAGAGCCGCCCTATTCACGTGTTGGTAGCAGTACCCTGCGTACATAGCTCATGTGAATTAACAATAGACCATGGCATATGTACAGACAATAGACCACACACACCATACAGTGCAGTCATCCAACAGTATAGCAATGTACTGGCAGATATGTCCAGACCACTGGTGCATGCATGCCTGGCCATCCTGTGTTTCAATGTGTGAGCATGCCCAGTATGACTGCTACGCATGTTGTTGACCAGCATTACCGTCATATCGTCATGTGTGTGAGCATGCCAAGTATGGTCAACTGTATCGCATGTGTCACATGTCCAGATAGTGCTGTGTTGCTGACCCCTCTGTTCTACACAGACAGGTGTCATGCTGTGTCTGCAAGGTAGCTAATGGTCATGTGGCATTGACAGTTGCTACATGTCTGCATAGAGTGGGGGGATATCCGACCGCAAACACAGACCTACACAGCACCGTGGGTGGCGCACATGACTCTCACATGTGTAGGTTGGATGTGGGGCACAGCTGACAGTTGTACACATCTGCCGCTACTGTACTGGTATGCCAGGTACTCCATGTCAGTGTGTGGACCTACCTAAATTGCTGGTTGGAGGGATACCAGTGTACGTCAGATCCCAGCTTTAAATACCAGTACAGTGGTGTTGGACATCCTAGCTTTCACAACCTACATCAAACTGCCTGGCCTGCTGTAGTCTGTGTGTGTCTTAAGGGGTTGGGGTCATTCATTGGGCATATCCATAGGCCATTGTATATCACTTGTCTGCATTGGTCCACACCTGTCCAGCTGCATGGAACGTGTGTGGGCTGTACGGACACACATGACGGTCAGCCCATAATCTGCAGTGGGTTAGGACACCCTGTGTACTAATGGCTACCATTGTGACCCCTGTATGTGCTACAGAGGTCATGGTGCCACTATGGATGTGTACTGTCTGCTGCCCTAACATTCGGCCACCATAGTCACTTGTATGCTCACATACATACCATAGCAATGGGTAAATACACATTCTAATACATCTGCCAATTGTTAGGTCGATAGACGTACCCTGGGGGTGTTCTGGATCTGAGGACAGTACTGGAGGGCTGCCTATGTCGGATACACACAGTGCACCTCCTATACATGGCCGAGCACAGGTAGTGTCATGTTTGGCATCCATTGTACTGTGTGCGGGTCAGAGATGGGAAATCCGTGGGTACCTACTGTGTCAGTGCATATGCCTTGTGTTGCCTCTTTGTCAAGGGCAGGTCATACTGTGCACGGCCTTTCACCGACTGTGCCCTGCTCAGGTAGTTCCTTCGCCAAGTCACACCATGCCTGTACAGGCCTTGGCAGTGGTGTTGGGCTGTGTGGTCCTGCCCCATGCTGTTCCTGCTGCAACTGTTACTGCAGGATAAGATTGTGTAGCATAGCAAATACCATAACAATCTGTGTGCATGTAGCTAGTGAATACTGCAGGGCTCCACTGGATGTGTCTGGATACCAGAACCATGAACTGAGCATCCCAATCACATGCACAATTATATGTCTTGCCTGTGCATCTGCCTCATTATGGTGTGAGTGATCAGGTGTGTGTGTGCATTGCTGATGAGTGTCATCAGCCACGACACCAGTGTTTACCCAGCATCCCCCACTAGGAGACTGTAGGGGATATCCATATTGGCATTGGTGTGGTACAGCTGTGTCAGAAGCCATATATCGGAATCATCATAGCTTCCAGGGCAGACAGCACACACATTCAATCTCATGCCCTGGCCATCGCATATGGCCTAGCTGTTAGAGGGTATGCCCCTGCAGTGACTGTAGGCCCTACCCCTCTCACTGGGTGGTGCTTCCATGTGTATGTGTGTGCAGGCTATAGCACCCAGTACCCCAGGGTAGTCATCCAAGTGGTTGACCTGATGCATATTGCTGGTCTACTAATCACATGTGTTGAGGACATGTACGTGCTCACTGTGTTGACATGGCATCTGTGAACTGGTGCAATACTCGTGAGATACCCATGATATCCCCAGTTGTGCTGTATGAGGTACCTGTGGCTAGTACACCTAGGCCAAGACATACCGTGGTATCCACTGTGATGGGTTTCCCTCGGCCTGCTTGATGTGTCAGGTGTGGCAGGCACTGCTGTAGGAGGTCTCTGTCCACCCCATAGTGCTCCACCTTCCCCAGCTCATGTAGCCCTGGGTAAGTCACCCTGAGTGTATAAAGTCTTATGTCACCCCAGTAAGTGTTGTTTGGCAGCATACACATCCTCACTGCCCTCAGCCACCTCCACATGTTGGTTTATGTTGCCTGCTGCAGCCCTTCTCATTTGGTTGGACTGTGTCGTGACATGTCCCCGCAGGTATACACCGGTGGTGTAGAGTGCAGAAGAAACCTGTGTGTATGCTGCTTGCTCACATTACCGTACTGTTCAGGTGCGGGCTGGCCATGTAATCTGCTGATTGTACTGATCAATACCTGTTTGTGCAGCCTGTACACCCTGCTACCCCACCATGCTGTCATCCCACCCAATGTCACCAGGCAGGTATAGACACACCCCTAGCTTAGGCATGCTAAGGCAGGAGCACTCCCGAGGCACAGTTCTGCAATGTACGTACAGTATGCCTGACCCCCCTCCCATGCTGTCAACTATATTCGAGCCCTGCACCCAGCTAACTACCCACATACACTCCAGGGACCTGCATCACACCCTGGGGATAAATGGGATACACTATTGTCAACCTCATCCGCTTAGTATAGTCTTCTAATGAATAGTCATATGACCCATACCAAACCTCCAAATTAATAACCACTGCTCAGTGTCGCTCAGATCCATACACAACTGGCAACAAGTGCCTTACTATCACCATATTTAATGTCCCATGGTCTTCCCAGCAACAAAATTACCGGTGTCATCACGACTACAACCCGTAACCCTGCACAGTACAGACGATGTGCATTACCACTACGCCGGGGCAAATGTACATACATTACACGACGTACAGATCATCTGGCACAAACATTCAATAGTGCTGATGTCCCCAGACATACATGTTCACATCTATGTCTATCTCTCTATATCTGCATATATCATATATATTATTTGTATACATACATACATAGACATATACATATATATATATATATATATATATATATATATATATATATATATATATACATACACACATATACATGTACACACATATGAAGATACTGCATATATATCACAACAGCGGACCACATGACAGCGAAGCATTAGACAGGAATGAAAAGGAAACTACATGTGCCACCTGCATCATGTTGTGTTGTTACTATCAAGGCAAGTGTGTTTAGTTGCGTCACACGGGTCAGACTGTAACAAGGGTAAGAGTAGGGCTGCTGACAATTACTCACCAGACCTATTGGCGAATGTATGTGTTGCGAAACCAGTATCTTGGCAGAATATGCGGGCTGTGGACACTATATAGGTCAGCAACAAAACACACTGGACACATCCCGCAGCTAGCCACCCACAGATACCAACACATACGGTATAACTGCCAAACACACACACACCTGCTATGCCTTAGAATCGAGCACCTATGTGTCTAGTCTACCACAATACAGCATTATGCAGTAACAGAATACACTACCAAGATTACTGGAACCCAGCACTCCCAGAGGCATACTTCTAGGTGGATGACATCATCCGCAAAGGCAAAGACGCCGATAGGGAATGTATGGGGAATGAGCCATCTAAAAGCATTACTCTGTCCCCAGGCAGCTGGAAACACACATACACACACACACTTGGCAGGGATGGGAGTCAAACATACACCTAACTACCTTATCACACTACAGCATTATGCAGTTACAGAATGTGCTACCGAGATTACTGGAACCCAGCACTCTGAGAGGCATACTTCTAGGTGGATGACATCATCCGCAGAGGCAAAGACGCTGATAGGGAATGTATGGGGAGTGCGCCATCTAAAAGCATTACTCTGTCCCCAGGCAGCTGGAAACACACACACACACTTGGCAGGGCTGGGAATCGAACATACACCTAACTACCTTATCACACTACAGCATTACCCAGTTACAGAATGCACTACCGAGATTACTGGAACACAGCACTCCCAGAAGCATACTTCTAGGTGGATGACATCATCTGCAAAGGCAAAGACGCAGATAGGGAATGCATAGAGAGTGAGCAGTCTAAAAGCATATTACTGTCCCAAGGTAGACGTAGACAAACACATGGCAGTGGTGTGAGCAGAACAACTGACTATCTACGGAGCACTATTACAACACTACATAGATAGGAGACGCGCCACAGACAGTACACCCTTCAAGACAGTCAACCAGTGTGTTCAATGCAGGAATCCATCCTGACTTGGGGTATGGACATCTGTTGCCTGGATGACCACCATCGCTATACAGGATTTCAATGGCCATGCCCATACACAGAGGCACATAACCGACACAAGGTGTCACTGGGCATGCTCACACACTTAGTATCACATGTCCATTTGGAATGTACTGTGTGTCCATCTACACAATGGTGTACTGGGCATGCTCATACACTTAGTAGTAGTGAAGGGCTGTGTTGCATGCACATGGATTCTAAACACGGAAGGGCACAGTTTGGAATGTACTGTGTGTCCATTTACACAACGGCGTACTGGGCATGCTCACACACTTAGTAGTAGCGAAGGGCTGTCTTGCATGCACAATGATTCTAAACACAGAAGGGCACAGTTTGGTGTTACTGTCCCCACGTACATGAAGGCCACTCACATGTACTGACCAGTACACACTCAAGACAGAGGCACAGTATACTAACCTCGAAAAAGGGCATAGCAAAATTAATTTAAAATGGGTGGAGAAAGCCAAACACACTCTGGCTAGGCTTATAAATGCCTTAGGGCAGATAGCCTAGTATGAACCTATGAACCTATGAAGAGCAATCACAGATGTCTCAGGTGCAGATCACAATGGTAAATGCCCCATTCTACTATGTAGCCCTCAGACATCACCATGTCCTTGGACCAGCAACACACATCCATACATTACTACAACACCATATGACTCATGACCAGTGGACTGTACATAGGTCTACAGCAACTGTGCAGACTACACATGTACTGACAGGGTTCCATCATGTGTTATGCAATGCAATGATACCACTGTTCATAACCAGGTCAGCTCTACACATAACAGGGGCCCTGGGTCTTACACAGCTGTAACAGATGACTGTCGCTGTACACCAAAGAACACTCATGTTTGGATATGACATACATGTAATCGCAGTGGATATGTACATGGCCCACACACACACAACACATATGTACATAGCATAGCTTTTGCTGTCCTCCATGCAGACAAGTAGCTACAGCAATCACAGGCATGCACATGGAAGGTAGGTCCATGGCTGTTGAATGCTAACAGTACATAAGGTAGCAATGTTGACCGAGGTAACATTCCCTCTGTACTAGTTACCCATGACAACCATCATATCATACAACAGTCCATGTGTTATGTATGTCATCACACATGTCCACCAATTGCAATGCATACAAACATGGCTACATGACAGGAATGTAGGACCAACACACATGTACATGTAGTGGTGTGCATGCAGCTACCATGCATGTGCAGTAGCTGATGTATGTCATTCATCTGTGCCTAACTACAACATGCAGTTGCAATGCAGCCCCATCATTGTCACCTGTATATGGTGAAATACTGACAGCACGGTAGGATGTCCATCAGGTATGGATGGATGTGTGTACATAAAGTGGTGATCCACCTTTGACGATGGATGTTTGCTGAAGACGGCTCACAGGTGTGTCACAAGCCATCCTACCATTACATGTGCAAACAGTACGCTATGTTACTGTTACTTGAAGGTGAAGACATACAACCTACACAGCAGTCAGGGTGTTACTGACTGTAAATCACTTGACACCTGTAACACTTACATCATCCCGTGTGCATATAGCAGCACAATTGCCAAAGGTAGCGTTTGTACACATAATGCGGCCAATACTGCTGCATGTCTGTCAGACATATCATCATATAGCAGGTGTATGATTCATGGTACTGCCATGTGTGTTTGCTTGTGTGACCATATATGCCACGTATGGTGGGGAATACATCCCAATTGTTACACATCCCTGTACACTGTTGTAGAGATCTGTACATACTGCAGTGTAGAAAGCATGACGTAGGCAGGGGTGGTGTGTGTATCACACACATGTCAGCTATCTGTATGTGAATGACATTTGTGGACTCCACAGTGTGTGTGTGTGTGTGTGTGTGTGTGTGTGTGTGTGTGTGTGTGTGTGTGTGTGTGTGTGTGTGTGTGTGTGTGTGTGTGTGTGTGTGTGCATGTATGGCTGTCTGGTGCATGGAGTGAGGGTGTATGCTACCATACAGAACAGACAGGATCCCTAACTCCTCATGGTGATGCAGTCTACTACCCTGTTGATGCCATCGGTCTCAGCCTTAATGGCTACCTGTACATGTTCATTCTCTGTGTCGCATTGTGTGGGTGCACAGTACTGTGAGGGTGATTACCACATAGGCAGGGGTCCACACCTCAACACTATTGAGTGTGCGTTATAGTGTTGTTGACCCCGTGAGTGTGGGCATGTTACTGTGTGTTTCTGTGTATGTCTGTGTGTGTTCTTATCCTGTAATGTGACAGTGTATTACTGCTACACAGTGAGGCCTCATGCTATCAAGTGGCCTCTAACGTTATCATCGGCCAGACCGCTGTGTAAACCCCCCGCACCATGTCACCATACCTGTGATGTGACCTGGTATGGATGCCACGTCTCTAGTCACTGTAGCCTATTAAACAGCCCACATGCTTCTGGATCAGTAGATGTGTGGACATCTGTGGAATGGTAGCCTTTCTAACAGTGAGATTGAGGCTACGTATAGCATGCTGGTATTGCCATACATGCCTGGGAGTACTCCACATTTACACATGTGAAACTGCAAACACTGCTACTTATTGGCAATGCAAGTAGACCTTAAGGAGGGAAGCAGGGCATTATTACCAACATGCTGTTACTGTTGTTATCAAGACACATACTGTGAACATATAACAATGCATTATAAACCTGTACTACATGTTATGTCCGGTGCATGTCAACAGTACACAACTAATGTAATATACACTTATCTCACTATTCTGTTCACCCTGTGCATCAGACCATATGAGCATGTCCCTGCACCAATGGTGTGGATGACAGCGATGCGGCACAGGCATTATCATATGCACAGGGTGATAATGTTTGCCAGGGGCATAGTCTGCACCAGTGGATGACATCATTTGTGTGGGTAAGGGCCGGTGATCTGATTGGACATGTGTGGTCATTATGCATGTGGGTGTTGCGGTGCCCTACAGATGTTTCTGCTTTGTGCGTGTATGTGTGCACACAGTTCTGCCTTTTGTCAGGCCTACACAGGGGTATTATTGACAGCTCCAGATTGTACAGACCAGGATGTACAGCTCACTGTGTCCGGCCACGGCCACGTGACCTGTGCCTGCCAGGGGTTGCACTGCCACTACCAGGCGGAGGTACAAATTGGCTACTGTCCGATGACACCTGTCCACTGGAACTGTGTCCCTGCTGGGAACATCCAGGGCCATATCCACATGGCCTGCTGTGTCCTGGTGTGGACAGCGCAGCACCAGCTGCACTGCTACTGCTACCGGCACTATGGGAGTGGGCATGTGAGGTGGCTCATTCACGTTGACCTGCACTAGGTGGTGTAGCTGGCCTATGTCCACGTGGCCTACACCTCACTCCTACTAGATGTTCCAGCACAGACAGCTCATGCTCACGGATTGCCATGCCATGGTCAAGGATTCCAACCATGTCACCCAATCGCCTGTCCAGAACATCAGCAATCTGCTGTTGAGCATTTGCCAATGCCTGAATGTTGTCATTTAGAGTACGGATAGCAGCCCTCTGAAGCCTCTGCCTTCTCTGTTCTGCCATTCAGCATGTGCTTGTACCGCCATTACAGTCTGGAACATGCATCTGGTGACTCCAGCTGCTGCGCTCTGTCCTGCAGGTGCATGTCTGCCAGAGGTCTTACTACGAGCGGCACTGGCCACATGCCTATGTGGCACATCTGCAGTCATTACACTCACACCATGGTGTGGAGACACACCTTCTGTAGCCACCACACGTTCCTGTTCCAAGCTAACACGCGCTGACTGTCCTTCATCTATGGCCACTGGTGATGGGGTATGTGTTGGCATGAGAACTGTGTGCGAGGAAGAGGGGGACATAGCTGGGATGGCAACCATTAGCACAGATCCAGTCCCTGACAACCCTGTCTGTACCTCATGCATATGTTCATCACTACTAGTATCTGTGGGGGCACTAACATCAGATGGACCGCAGGAGGGTAACGCACCTACATCAACTGTGAATGCAAAGAAAGACTCTACATTACAATAGACACACAGACACACAGGCACACAGACACACAGACACACCATGCATGTGATTTGACAGATGGCATGCAGCATGCATGTGATACAGCAGATGGCATGCAGCTCGGACATTAATAGTGGTAGTTAGCATACCTCTTTGGGTTGCACACAACAGCAAGCAGGTGTCATATCAGTAGCCATGCAGTTCACACAATCATGGTAGCAAGCATGCATCCCTGTGATACACCATGTGAACCAGCACAGGTTAACAGTACACATGGCTGAAGTGACCTTGACATGTAATCTGCTGACATGTGCATTGACATGCATACATGTCTGACACAATGGTGTCCTGACACATGTACAGCGTTGTAATGGGTATCACATTGCAGTGTTGTCTGTATGCCCTACAGATAGAATGCACTTTTAGCAAATGTGCATGAGCATTGAAGGGTAGTGTGAGGCATCTACATTGCTATACAGTGTGAAGTACAGACACTGTGTCATTGCATGGCATCATGAGGCGTCTATATTGCTATACAGTATGTAATACGCACACAGTGCATAGTCATAACTGCGTGCATACACATTACGTAACTGTGGATTATGACCCACGTCACTGAGATGTATACACACCAAACCATGCTGTGTCATGTGACAGGTCACTGGAAGACCTACGGATGACACCCCTGCACAACTACTACAAAGTCTTAGCTAACTGGCAACCATGTCCACACATGGCAGACTTGTCAATACACCATGTCCCACATGACCTTAATGTACCACACACACGAGGTGCACGGCTGACAGTGATGTCCTACAGCAGCAAGGGAAATGTACGGTATCTGTGGCCTGATGTGGTCTCAATGTCTGTGGAAGCTGTACAGGTGACTACTGTCATGCTGTGACACAGTCGTGATGTTCAACACATCTTATATGGCTGAATTAAGTGACACCTCTACTAGCTGTGCACAGGCTTTTAGGATGTCCAGTGTTCCACATCAACTATATAATCAGTCAACTAAGGCTATAGTTGGACCATGTGTGGACAATGTGCAACAGGGTGTATAAACATCACATCTACTGTGCGGCTACATGTCTCTGGCCATCCTCCATGGCCATGTGTGAACCTGTGTTGGCCAAATGTTTGTGATGGCCGTCTATCTCACATGTCTGTGTTGTCCCATATGACATACACCCACAGATGTCAGATATGTCACTGTCCACAGGGTTATGCAGACAACGGGTTTTATGTTTGGTATGTGGGGTATGTATTATGGGATAGTGAGACAATATTGCAGCTGGTACACTACATGTCTGGGACATGTCAGATGGCACATCACAATGTGTACACCCATTGCAGGGGCATATTACACAATGGTGACTCCTGTGGGCTGCCCGTATCCCAGCTCACTGTGTGGTACTGTTTGCATACCACACATGTGTTGTTCCAATGTATAATACATATGCCAACATTAAACACCTCCACCGTTGTATGCACAGCTGTCCACACATCTAGCAATGACAGATACTGTAGTTTCATGTCAGTGTTTCATTTAGTTTGTATATATTGCACATGGGCAGCCAGTGTGAATGATGACAGATGCAACCTGTATATCGTGACTGGACTGTACATTATGTGTACATGTGTTAACTGGCCATATGGTGAATAGATATATGCATTAACATGCCTGATACTGATAACTGTCTCACCTGCAACGGACTGATGTCTGTGCGGCACACCTGAGGTACCTGTATAGGGGTGACACAGCAGTTTGAACATTATCCATGACTGTATGACAGCCACAGGGTGCACTGTGCATGTTAACACATTTGCCTGTACAATAGCATATAGTATGCACATGTGTACATACACAGGGTAGCATACTGTAGTATGCGGCATGTGTGTAAACATACCTTGCATATGATGTTACATTACATATTGTACAGTGATACATGCAACTAAATGGGATATAATAGTCATATGTGCAGTAGTGACTTACCAGGCAACTCCAGGCTCATTGGTTGGGAGACACCCACCTCCACGATGGTAGCTAGTGTTTGTGGATGCTGTTCTTAGGGTGTCCCCAGGCTGGCCAGTAGCTCCTCGGTGGGTGTGAGTGGGGGCTGGGTTGGTGGCCCACCACCTGTTCCACCTTGTTCCCTGGCGATTGCATTGGCACGCTGTTTCGCATGTCATATCAGGTCCATGCAGTGTCTGCGCACCTGCTGGTAGGTGCAGTTATGGCCACCCACATCATTAACCCTCTTGCGAAGGTCCTGCGCTATAGAGTGGACAGAGACCTCATGCAGCAAATTGTTGAACTGTGCAGGCCACGCCTCACACACAGAACCAACAGAGGGGAATCCATTCCAGTGGAAACCAAGGTATGTGTTGGCCTACGAATACTAGCAACAGGTACCTTCCAGAGACCAACTGGTGATATGATGGGGATATCACAGGCATCAGCCTCCTGGGTACTGCACCAGTTTCTGGATGCCATGTCAGCACATGTCGGTGATCATGTATATTTCCCCAATTCCCGTGAGGTATTGGCCAGCAATATGGGTCTCTTCCAGCAAATAGCGGAATACCCTGAAGTAGTGGGTGCAATAGACTGCACGCACATATGCATCAAAGCACCAGCCGGTGAGCGGGGTAGGGTCTACTTCAACCGCAAAGGCTTCCCCTCCATCAACTGCCAGGTCGTGTGTGATGCCCAGGGCATAATACGGAATGCGTGTGCTGGCTACCCTGGAAGCAACCATGATTCCCATATCTGGCATCTGACACAGCTGTACCAGACATTTGTCAATGGGGACCTCTCACATGATCACCTAGTGGGGGATGCTGGATATGCACTGGAGCCATGGCTGATGACACCCATCAGAAACGCACACACGCCTGAACAGGAACGCCATAATGAGGCACACGCACAAACACGAAATGTAATCGAGCATGTGTTTGGGCTGCTCAAGTCACGGTTCCGGTGCCTGGATACATCTGGTGGAGCCTTGCAGTACACTCCAACTACATGTACCCAAATTGTCATGGTATGTGCTATGCTACATAATATGATCCTGTGAAAACAGCTGCAACAGGACCAGCATAGGCCTGGCCCAAACAGCCCCCCACCATTGCCAAGGTCATCACAGGCAGAGCATGACTCAGATGGGGAACAACCTGAGCCTGCCCCAGTAGGCAGAAGGAGGCGTGCCCAGTATGCTTTGGCCTTGGCAAAGAGGCAACGCATAGCACATACACTGGCTCAGTAGGAACCCTGGAAATGATACCTCTCTCTTACCCACACATATAGTAAAAGGGATGCCTAAGTTGACACTACCTGCTTCAAACATGTACAGGGAGTGTAGTATGTGCCTCCGACATAGGCAGCCCTGCAGCACCACCTGAGGCATGATTGCCATGTGTCAAGCAATTTAAGGTAGTGCTAAACAACATTTACCACCATGTAGTATATGCAAACAGAATACACACACCAACTAGTACAACTGTGGTCAGTGTCGAGTAATATTGGGCAATATCCAGCAAAGTTGGTGAATATACAGCAATGTCGGACAAGCCTGGTCTAAGTAGGGCATAGCAGAATAAAAGCCAACATGCTCATATTTGCTTAACTGGCCCTTAAGCAGTCTGGTCTGCTCAGTATGGAAATATAAAGCAGTGATGAGCTTCGAACTCAGGATACTGTGCACCATATTTAAAGTACTGAACCACTAAACCATGACAGCATTGCACTGCTCAGCCCGTATGAAGGAATGTTGATAAGTCTATGCAAAGTATCTCAATGGAAACCCTGCAGGCACAGCATAATCCCTGTTGAGTTATGACACAAAGGTGAGTCCTGCAGTAAGAACAGAACTTGACTTCCAACACACACAGTATAAATGTTAATATCGGTCATGTTCACACACATCCACAAATGTAGTGGACTTCAGATTGCAACATACTGAAAGGTCACACTGGGCATGCTCACACACTTGGATAAATGAGACATATGTCAGGCAACAAAACATGGAAAGCCTGAACTGGGCATGCTCACACACTTAGGCCATGTCTGACTACAGCAGTGGGCCACACATCTGGCAGTTGCATGTGTTAACCCAGGAACCTCTCACTATCCAGCAACCCACCCTGTGCACACAGTTACATGACAACAGACACTAATATAATATAGTGGAACTCTGTCACGATCAAACATGTTCCACAGATACCTAAGTTGTTCATAGAAACTGGGAAAGCAAAGAAGATAAAGACCTGCAAACAGTATCAGCCGTAAATATTGTGCATCCCGAGCAGAAGCATAGGTTCAGGGGTCGATAGTAGGCTATCTGCCCTAGGGTATGTACAAGCCTAGCCAGAATGTGTTTGGCTTTTGCAGCCCTGTCAGAGTACTACACTGTGCCAGTGAATAGTAGGTCACACAAGATAGCCCATGTACATTTAGGCTACTGTGCCTCTGTCTAGCAGGGACACAGAAGAGATCTCAGGGGTGAATTTGCGATTTCCCATCCATGTGTCCAGATTTGGCTTGAAGCGGGTCAGCGAGGGGCTATGTCTAATATGAATTGGGATTCTATTCCAGAGTGGGCGGAGCCTCTGGGAAATGAATCTGTCCCTCCAGCATGTCCTTTTTATTCCTGTGCTGAGGTTTAACTCCCTGGAGGGTGTATCTCTAAGGGACTTGGATTTTTGAGGTGGAGCATGTCCATTAATTCGGGCTTTGACAGGGCTTTGTATGTCAGGCATAGATTGCCTCTGAGTAGGTGGTAAGCAACTTAGTAGAGCTGGAGTTTCCTTAGTTGAGCTGCATATGACATCTGTTTGTAGCCCATGACCCTCTTCGAGAGGTACTTTTGGGTCTCTGCAGGTGCTGCAGGTGTCGGGTAAGGTACATCCCAAAAGGGCCATTGTATTCAAGTATGGTGCTGATGACTGACGAGTAGAGGGGCACAATGACCTCACTTGATGTAGATGCGAACCCGTTCATGATAAGGTGGCATATATAGAAGGTGTTTGTAACCACTTTGGCAATGTGATTATCAAAGGAGAGATTACTATCTACATTGGTCCACAAATCCCAAGTTACTACTTCTGTACTTGATGGATTACCACTTATGTGGTACTTGTGTGCACCTTTTTTTTCACAAAAGGGGTGACTATGCACTTTTTAGCATGTAGCTTGAGCTTGTGGCTCTGGCAGCAAACATCCATCTCTGTGAGACCCTTCTGGAGGATGCTTGTGTTAGCTGGAGAGTCGATTTTGGCCCCCAGTTTGCAGTAATCTGCAAACCTTGTCAGCCATAATGCCCCTGTGTTAGCCTGAACCTCAGAGAAGTATATACCGAACCAGAGAGGTCCCAGAACTGAGCCCTGTGGGATGCCACTTGTAACTGGTTTGTATTTGGACATGACACCTGCGATTCTGACAATGTGGGTTCTATCCCTGAGCCAGTTTGCAACCCATCTTGTGATATAGGGGTTGATATTTAAGCTGTTAAGCTAATGTATGATATCTAAAATCTAAAAAATCTAGATCCGTCAGAGCCACAAGGGCGGGAGACTTAAACCTCGACACGGCTATTAATAGGACGTGCTGGAGGGATAGATTCATCACCCAAAGACTCCCTATGCTGTGGAATAAAATCCCGGTATATGTGAGGCAGAGCACCTCGCTGGCCTTGTTCAAGAGAAATCTTGACCAATGGATGGGAGATCGCAGATATACCCCAGGGATTACCTCAGTGTCACTGCTCAACAGAGGCACAGCAAAATAATGGGTATAGTTCCCATACTAAAGGTGAAGCCACAAACCATGGTGGCGTAAGCAACAAACCGGGCTAGGCTTGTAAATGCCCTCGGGCAGACTAGTATGAACCTATGAACCCATGAACCTATCCGAGGGGTATTGTGTTGAACGCTTTTTGAGGTCCAGGTAGGCTGTGTGGACTACCTTGCCCTCATCCATAGCTTTGGTAACTGTTTCAAAGAAATCAACTAGGTTTAAGAGGCAAGATCTGCCCTTAACAAAGCCAAATTGGGTAGGGTCCAGTGTCTGGAGGCTCCCAATATCTTTGTTTATGAGTTCCATGATAATACACTCCATAGCTGTACAGACCACACTAGTCAGGCTTATGGGGTGATAGTTCCCAGGGTCTGTTGTGGCACCACCTTTGTGGAGTGGAACCACTGTAGCTGTATGCCATTATTCGGGTACATATCCTGTAGTAAGGCTAAGTTTGAACAGTGACTTAATGTGAGGGTTCAGTTCTTCTTGCAGCTTGTGTAAGACACAGCCTGGGATACTGTCCGGTCCCATAGCTGCTGTGTTTTCTGCTTTGGTAAGGGCAGCTTTCACCTGTGCATCTGTGATGTCAGGGAGGTTACATTCAGTTGGGATAGGCATTTCTTCCTTTGTGGGTGAAGTGGGGGAGAGGTTTGTGCTGAATCTGTCTGCCAGGATGTTGGCTGTCTGTAGTTTCAGTATATTTTGTACCATTATGCAACAATTCAGGGCATATCTGGGAGTTTCCACCCATATTATGGACATAACTAAAGAAGGACTTGTGATTATCTTTAGTGTCTAGGGCAATTTCCCTTTGGAAACTGGTATTGATGATTTTATGAGGTATTGAAGTTTCTTGCTAATACTGATCAGAGATGGCTTCCATTTTTGGGATTTTGCTCTGTCATGTAGTAGCTTCCTCCTTCTGTTGTATAGCTTATTTATGGCCAGGGTCCACCAAACAGGTCTCCTGTTTTTGGAGGAGTGAGGCTTCATTTTATTTGGGATAGCACGATCCATGCATTCCTGCAGGTACTCATAGAATGCATTTGTAAAGGATTCTGCGGATTGGCCTGTTATCCTCTGGTCTGTGGGCTTTGAAGGATTCCACCTCAGTCTTGAGAAGTGCAAAGTTGGCGTTTGAGAAATTCTATGCAGTGATTTCCTTGGCTGGGGGTGGGAACGGGATATGGATGTCCATGGAAATTTGTTAATGGTCTGATCTTACCAATGTGGGGTTTACCTCTGGTGTGGAACACAGAGTCCCCATGTTGGTGATGACCAGGTCCAATATGTTGTTCCCTCTTGTGGGAGTGGTGACCAGTTGTTCCATTGCATTACAGTTTATAACTTCAAGGAACCGTTGGGCGAGTGTGTTTGGGCATGAGTGGTTGTTGCAGTCAATGTTTGGGTAGTTGAAGTCACTCAATAACATAGTTGTAGGAGAGACCTTGATATTCTCCAGTGTTTTCAGGAATGCCAAGTGAGGTTCCTGTAATAGGGAGGGTGTTCTGTAGCAGGCTACAAACTGAAATGCAGTTTGGCCAGCTGTTAGTTGCACATGGATGGTTTCTGATGCTTTGTGCAGTGCCACTAACCTGGAGGTGTAGGTATCTTTGATGAATATAGATACTACCCCTCCTTTTGTGCTTCGGTCCGGGTTTTGTGTGTGAAACGCATGGTATGAGTTATAACCTGGTAGTGCTGGGGTGCTCTCAGGAGCCTTGAACCAGGTTTCTGTTACTGCACAGACATCGATATTCTCCATACTGAGGACAGCCTCAAGTGCGTGCATCTTGAGGTGTAGACGTCTGGCATTGAGTAGCATTACCTCTAGATTTTGTATCCTTGGGTTGTCAATGGAGGTGTGTATGTCCTTTGAGCCTCACCTAAAAAATGCACTATGGGGGTGGCAAGAGGCATGGCCAGTATACGAAAGCCTAAGGGTGACAGGTGCAAGCCATCCCTAGCGAAGCAACGTGGTTTGTCAGGCATGTCATCCCAGGCTGACAGACACTGGATCCCCATTGAATGACACCAATACTTTAGACAATTGTTTAAACTGATCATTTTGTCTGTATACTCTGGCATCATTCTTGGTGAGAGCAAGATGCTACCCAAGGTCAGGGTCATACCAGCCTGGGCTACATGATCAGAGAGCTGCTCTATGTCTCATGTCTTGTAGTCCAGGGAGGTACGTCTCATGTCATTCACACCTGCATGGACAATACAGAGTCATACTTGTACCTGCTTTGGAGTGACCTGAGTGCTTGCGTTATGTGGTGGATCCTGCCACCTGACAGGCAGCTTACAGTGACCTTCTCCTTGTTCAGTCAGTTGAGCAGGACGTCAGTGTGCCGGACAATAGAGTCCCCTATAACAACTGGATTTGGTGTGTTGTTTTGCCTTTAAGGGCTGTGACTGTGAGGCACACTGATTTTGTGAGATATGTGATTCATGGGTATTGTTGAGGGGTGGCTGTTGATTGGGTATCTGTGGCCAGTACAGTTGCTGCAGGTATTGGGTAAGGTACACCCCAAAGGTGGCATTGTTACCAAGCACGGTTGTTATTAGTATAGGGGCACAATGACATCACTCGATCTAGATGTGAAACCATATGGGATAAGGTTGCTTATATAGAAGGTCTGTCCAACCACTGTGGCAACGTAAATGTCAAAGGTGACAGTAGGAACAAGTCGTGTCCCCAATCACCTAACAACACCTACCATATGTAATGGAGTACTACCTATGTGTTAATGTGTGGGCATGTTGTTATTCCCAAAGGGGATGACTATGCAACTAATGGCATTTAGATGTAGGCCATGGCTCAGGTACCAGTCATCCATCTCTGAGAGACCCTGTTGGAGTATGCATGTAGCAGCTGGAGAGGTGATCATGGCACCCAGTTTGCAGTCAAGTGTGAACAAGGTCAGCCATATTCCCCCTGTGATAGCCTGTACATCAGACAAATATATACTGAACAAGAGAGGTCCCAGGACTGAGCCGTGTGGGATGCCATGTGTAACTGGTGTATAGTCAGACATGGCACCTGCAATTCTGACCATGTGGGTGCTATCCCTGATCCAGGTAGCAATCCATCATGTGAGATATGTGTCCATATCGATGCTGGTGAGCCAATGCATAATGGCCCAGTGGGTTATTGTGTGGAAGGGTTTAGCAAGCTTCAGGTAGGCTGCGTGTACAACTGTCCCTATGTTGATGGACCTGTTAACTGTCAAAACAATACAAACATGTTCAAGAGGCAAGATCTGCCCACAACAATGCTGAAATGTGTAGGACACAGTGTCTGTAGTTTCCTGATGTCTATGTGTAAGAGTCCCATGACAATACACTCCATAGCTTTGCATAACAGGATAGTTAGGCTTATAGGGCAATATTGTCTGTGTTCCATTCTGGCACCAACTATGTGGAGTGGGAACACTGTCACTGTATGCCATTCCGTGGGTACATATCCTGTAGTAACTCCAATATTGCACAGTGATATAATGTGAGGGTTACGCCTGTCATGAAGCACGTGTAAGATGCAGGTTGGGACACCAACTGGTCACATTGATGCTGTAATGTATGCTTTGGGGAGGGCAGCACTCACCTGTTACTGTGTGGTGTCAGGGAGGTTACACTCTGTTGGGATGGGTAGTTACTCCCTACAAGGGATGGGGGGAGACATCTGCACTGAACCTGTTTGCCAGGATGTTGGCTATGCAGTGGGTTCAGGGTAAGTGTAGTCAGTATGCAGTAACTCACAGCATATCAGTGAGTGTCCACCCAGGTTCCTGACATAACAGACAAAGGCCTTGTGATAGTCCTACTTGTCTGGTGCAATTGTCCGTGAGAAGAAGACCTTAGATAAGTACATGAGTGATCATAGCTGTCTGCTAGTACAGATCATGGATGCTTTCCCCATCTGGGATTGTGCTCTATCATGTAGTAGCTTCCGCCTGACATTGTACAGCTCATTAATGGCTGGTGTCTACCAGACAGGTCCCCTGCCATTGGAGGAGTGAGTCTTGCTGTTATTTGGGGTAGGGCAATCCATGCAGTGCACTAGGAGTCCAGAGAATGTGTATGTAAAGGATTCAGCAGTCGGAGCTGTATTTTACACTGTCTCAAGGTCTCTGAAGGATACCACCTTGCTTTGGTGAAGTGAGATGTTGGCTCATCAGAAGTTGACCAAGATTACCCAGGATGGGTGTGTGAAGTGTATATGTATGTCCACTGAGATAGCTGTATGTTCTGACCTTACCAATGAGGGCTATATCGCTGGTGTGTAACATAGAGTCCCCATGTCGGTGATGATCATGTCCAATATGTATTCCCCCTTGTGGCTGTGGTGACTGGTTGTGCCATAGCATATGAATGTACAAATTGTAGCAACTGTAGGGCGAGGTTGTTGCGGCTTGAGTAGTATCCCCAGTCAATATTCATGTATCTGATGTCACCCAACATAATGGTGTTCGTGGAGACCATCATATCCCCCACTGTTCCCAGGAAAGCCGAGTGTGGTTCCTGAGTATGGGAGGGTGGTCTGTAGTAGGCAACAAACTGAAAGGCAGTTTCAAACAATGGTAGTTGTATATGTATGGTCTGTAATGCTTAGTGCAGTGTGTGTATCTGTGATGTATATGGATACACCCTCTAGTTGTGTTGTCCGTTCCAAGTCCTGTGGTCAGAAAGCATGGCATGAAACATAACCTGGTAGTGCTGGTGTGCATATGTGACCCTGAACTAGGAGTCTGTTAGTGCACATATATTGTTATCCCCCATACTGAGGGGAGTCCTGAGTGGCCACAATATGAGGATAACACATCTGGTGTTGAGCAACATTACCCTTAGTGTTATTTAACCTGTAATGTCTATGTAGGTGGGTTTGTCTTTTGAGCCCTGCTCAACAAATGCACTATGGTGGTAGCAAGAGTTTTAGCCAGCATTCAAAGGTCCAAGGGTGACAGGTGCAAGCTGTCCATAGTGAAGCTATGTGGCATGTTGAGCATGTCACCACAGGCTGACAGACACTGTATCCCCTATGAATGACACCAATCTGTTAGCCAAGTGTTAAACGGATGATGCTTGTTCGTATACTGTGACATCATACTTGGTGGGTGTAAGATGCTGACAAGGTCAGGGGTCATACTGGCCTGGGCTACATCGATGACACTGTTCCTCCATGTACCATGTCATGTGGTCCAGGAGTAACATCTGAGAAGTTTCACGCACCATCATGGACAATGATGGTGCCAGTCCTGGTACTTGCTTTGTAGTAACCTGACTGCATGTGTTATGTGGCAGATCCTGACACAATTCCACAGCAGACAGCACAAAGGGACTATTCCCTTGTATGGGCGTGGTGGAGGGTACGTCAGTGTGGTCTGACAATAAGTGTCGCCCATCACAACTGTATTATGTGTGTTGTGTAGCCAAGGCAAGTGACTGTGTGGCACCCTGACATTAATGTGAACTATGTGAGATGGGGAATTGTAGTGGGGTGGCAGTTGTGTGTGTGCCTGATGTGGAGGTCTCTGCTGCTTAGGCAGAGTTCATTTTACAGCATCTCCCTAAAGTATGTGTATGTGTGATAAAGTGGTTTGAGTGCTGCTGCCAGAGATATGTGAGACTGATATGTGGTGTGTGTGGTTATCTTCACCACCTGATAGACTATGCCAGTCATGGGTTGAGAGAGTTCAGCACCCTGTATGTCTCTATAGGGTGCATCTCACACACATATATCTGGGTTTGTTGTGAGGAGGAGAGTCTTGTCTGTTCGTACATGAGGCAGACGGTGACATTGTGTCTACATCACAATATTCACCAGCTGGGGCACTGAGAGTGCATACAAAGCCAACCCTGGACATGCCGATGGGATATCATCATGACATACTCTGTAGCCAGATGATAAAGGATCAGTAGGGTGTTAAAAGTGTGTAAAGGAGTATATCAGAAATTGAGTGCTCAGGTTTTGTTGGAGGGTGTTCTGTAAAAGAGTAGCTGGAGAAGGAGTCCAGACTGAATCATGACACTCCTCGACAGCTATGTCATATATAACCAACAATGTACACACATATGATGTCATGAGTCAGGGTCCAACTGTACCTGACTGACAATGCCAACATCCTGACAGACAGGTCCCTTATATACATACCTTACCTCCCACTGGGACAATTTATAGTCCATATCATCATACCAGTAAAACATA